>NC_091978.1:300923864-301031816 GCF_044704955.1 Pristiophorus japonicus
GGGGGGGAATTAAACAGTCGCTTCGTTCCTGTGGAGGGGGGGGGGGGGGGGAATTAAACAGTCGCTTCGTTCCCGTGGGGGGGGGGGGGGGGGAATTAAACAGCCGCTTCGTTCCCGTGGGGGGGGGGGGGGGGGGAATTAAACAGCCGCTTCGTTCCTGTGGAGGGGGGGGGGGGGAATTAAACAGTCGCTTCGTTCCCGTGGGGGGGGGGGGGGGGGAATTAAACAGTCGCTTCGTTCCCTCGGGGGGGGGGGGGGGAATTAAACAGTCGCTTCGTTCCCGTGGGGGGGGGGGGGGGGGGGAATTAAACAGTCGCTTCGTTCCTGTGGAGGGGGGGGGGGGGGAATTAAACAGCCGCTTCGTTCCCGTGGGGGGGGGGGGGGGGGAATTAAACAGTCGCTTCGTTCCTGTGGAGGGGGGGGGGGGGGAATTAAACAGCCGCTTCGTTCCCGTGGGGGGGGGGGGGGGGAATTAAACAGCCGCTTCGTTCCCGTGGGGGGGGGGGGGGGGGGGGGGAATTAAACAGTCGCTTCGTTCCCGTGGGGGGGGGGGGGGGGGAATTAAACAGCCGCTTCGTTCCCATGGGGGGGGGGGGGGAATTAAACAGTCGCTTCGTTCCCGTGGGGGGGGGGGGGGGAATTAAACAGTCGCTTCGTTCCTGTGGGGGGGGGGGGGGAATTAAACAGGCGCTTCGTTCCCTCGGGGGGGGGGGGGGAATTAAACAGTCGCTTCGTTCCCGTGGGGGGGGGGGGGGAATTAAACAGTCGCTTCGTTCCCTCGGGGGGGGGGGGGGGAATTAAACAGTCGCTTCGTTCCCTCGGGGGGGGGGGGGGGGGGGGAATTAAACAGTCGCTTCGTTCCCTCGGGGGGGGGGGGGGAATTAAACAGTCGCTTCGTTCCCTCGGGGGGGGGGGGGGGGGGGGAATTAAACAGCCGCTTCGTTCCCTCGGGGGGGGGGGGGGGGGGGAATTAAACAGTCGCTTCGTTCCCGTGGGGGGGGGGGGGGGGGAATTAAACAGTCGCTTCGTTCCCGTGGAGGGGGGGGGGGGAATTAAACAGTCGCTTCGTTCCCGTGGGGGGGGGGGGGGGGGGAATTAAACAGCCGCTTCGTTCCCGTGGGGGGGGGGGGGGAATTAAACAGTCGCTTCGTTCCCGTGGGGGGGGGGGGGGGGAATTAAACAGTCGCTTCGTTCCCGTGGGGGGGGGGGGGGGAATTAAACAGTCGCTTCGTTCCCGTGGGGGGGGGGGGGGGGGAATTAAACAGCCGCTTCGTTCCCGTGGGGGGGGGGGGGGGGAATTAAACAGTCGCTTCGTTCCCGTGGGGGGGGGGGGGGGGGGGAATTAAACAGCCGCTTCGTTCCCGTGGGGGGGGGGGGGGGGGGGGAATTAAACAGTCGCTTCGTTCCCGTGGGGGGGGGGGGGGGGGAATTAAACAGTCGCTTCGTTCCCGTGGAGGGGGGGGGGGAATTAAACAGTCGCTTCGTTCCCGTGGGGGGGGGGGGGAATTAAACAGTCGCTTCGTTCCCGTGGGGGGGGGGGGGGGGGGGGGAATTAAACAGTCGCTTCGTTCCCGTGGGGGGGGGGGGGGGGGGGAATTAAACAGTCGCTTCGTTCCCGTGGGGGGGGGGGGGGAATTAAACAGTCGCTTCGTTCCCGTGGGGGGGGGGAATTAAACAGTCGCTTCGTTCCCTCGGGGGGGGGGGGGGGAATTAAACAGTCGCTTCGTTCCCGTGGGGGGGGGGAATTAAACAGTCGCTTCGTTCCCGTGGGGGGGGGGGGGGGGGGGGGAATTAAACAGTCGCTTCGTTCCCGTGGGGGGGGGGGGGGGGGGGAATTAAACAGTCGCTTCGTTCCCGTGGGGGGGGGGGGGGAATTAAACAGTCGCTTCGTTCCCGTGGGGGGGGGGGGGGAATTAAACAGTCGCTACGTTCCCGTGGGGGGGGGGGGGGGGGGGAATTAAACAGTCGCTTCGTTCCCGTGGGGGGGGGGGGGGAATTAAACAGTCGCTTCGTTCCCGTGGGGGGGGGGGGGGGGGGGGGGAATTAAACAGTCGCTTCGTTCCCTCGGGGGGGGGGGGGGAATTAAACAGTCGCTTCGTTCCCTCGGGGGGGGGGGGGGGAATTAAACAGTCGCTTCGTTCCCGTGGGGGGGGGGGGGGGGGGGAATTAAACAGTCGCTTCGTTCCCGTGGGGGGGGGGGGGGGGGGAATTAAACAGCCGCTTCGTTCCCGTGGGGGGGGGGGGGGGGGAATTAAAACAGTCGCTTCGTTCCCTCGGGGGGGGGGGGGGGAATTAAACAGTCGCTTCGTTCCCGTGGGGGGGGGGGGGGGGGGAATTAAACAGTCGCTTCGTTCCCTCGGGGGGGGGGGGGGGAATTAAACAGCCGCTTCGTTCCCGTGGGGGGGGGGGGGGGGGGGGAATTAAACAGCCGCTTCGTTCCCGTGGGGGGGGGGGGGGGGGGAATTAAACAGTCGCTTCGTTCCCGTGGGGGGGGGGGGGGGGGGGGGGAATTAAACAGTCGCTTCGTTCCCGTGGGGGGGGGGGGGGGGGAATTAAACAGCCGCTTCGTTCCCGTGGGGGGGGGGGGGGGGGGAATTAAACAGCCGCTTCGTTCCCGTGGGGGGGGGGGGGGGGGGGGAATTAAACAGTCGCTTCGTTCCCGTGGGGGGGGGGGGGGGGAATTAAACAGTCGCTTCGTTCCCGTGGGGGGGGGGGGGGGGAATTAAACAGTCGCTTCGTTCCCGTGGGGGGGGGGGGGGGGGGAATTAAACAGTCGCTTCGTTCCCGTGGGGGGGGGGGGGGGGGGGAATTAAACAGTCGCTTCGTTCCCGTGGGGGGGGGGGGGGGGAATTAAACAGTCGCTTCGTTCCCTCGGGGGGGGGGGGGGAATTAAACAGTCGCTTCGTTCCCGTGGGGGGGGGGGGGGGGGAATTAAACAGTCGCTTCGTTCCCTCGGGGGGGGGGGGGGGGAATTAAACAGCCGCTTCGTTCCCGTGGGGGGGGGGGGGGGGGGGAATTAAACAGCCGCTTCGTTCCCGTGGGGGGGGGGGGGGGGGGAATTAAACAGTCGCTTCGTTCCCTCGGGGGGGGGGGGGGGGAATTAAACAGCCGCTTCGTTCCCGTGGGGGGGGGGGGGGGGGAATTAAACAGTCGCTTCGTTCCCGTGGGGGGGGGGGGGGGGGGGGGAATTAAACAGTCGCTTCGTTCCCGTGGGGGGGGGGGGGGGGGGAATTAAACAGCCGCTTCGTTCCCGTGGGGGGGGGGGGGGGGGGAATTAAACAGCCGCTTCGTTCCCGTGGGGGGGGGGGGGGGGGGAATTAAACAGCCGCTTCGTTCCCGTGGGGGGGGGGGGGGGGGGAATTAAACAGCCGCTTCGTTCCCGTGGGGGGGGGGGGGGGGGGGAATTAAACAGCCGCTTCGTTCCCGTGGGGGGGGGGGGGGGGGGAATTAAACAGCCGCTTCGTTCCCGTGGGGGGGGGGAGGGGGGGGAAGGAGACAGTGAGAAGGCTGCAAGTGCTAATGTGCTTTTATTAAAAAATGTGCAAAAATTAAACAGTTACAAAAAACTACAAAAATGGCCGAGTGCCAATGTTTTTTTCACACTGAGCATGCGCGAACGCTCCAACGCGCACGCGCAGCGTTGCCGGCAGGAAAAAAACGAATTTAAATAGTACCCGCCCCCTCCCACTTACAAAATCGGCGCGAGTGTAGGCTCCGCCCCCCTGGGCGCCACGCCAGGCAGACAAGGAGCTGCAGAATGCTCCAAAATCGCAAGTTTTTTTTTTTAGGCGCCGTTTTAGGCGCGAAAAACGGGCGCCCAGCTCGGAGGGGCGCCCATTTTTTATTGTGTGGAAACTTGGGCCCATTATAGGGGAACAGCATTTAAAAAGGAACAGAACAAGGGGAAGGGATAGAAATAGAATGACATTCCACATCACAGAAGGATTTTGGGGCTAGACCCTCCCCTCTTTTTGCATGCTTAACTCCCACTTAACGCCCATTTTACTGCTGAAAAGATGTATAACGCCCATACATCGCCCATTTTGGCACAAAATGGAAACTGCCGTGCATTTTTCGGAAACTTATCGCCAAGTGTTATTTTCCCCATGTGCTTAATGCCGAAAAAAAATATTACCGGCCATCCATTTCTTTTGAGCGGAATCAGCAGAATGGGTGAATTCAACGGCCATAATATCGCCCAGCGTTACTTTCCGCACGGAATTAACGCCGAAATTCAATATTAACACCCGCCCACTGTTTTTGGTCATAAAAAGTATATTTACCCAAACTAGCAGCCATGGAGATGGCCCATTATCAATTTCACCACCTTGCACACATATCACCTACAATATCGCTCGCCAAAAAATACCGCCCACAAAAAGTGGAACTAACTGGAACAAATCACAGCGTTATGGACGCCATGTTCTAGATCACATGTCACGTCTTTTAAAAGGCTGCTGTGCTTCAACCTCGGCGGAGTTTGGATGTATTCTGCAGGTCATTGGAGTTGATGTGAACATCTGTAAAAACATCTTGACCATACTGTGACCGATTGGAATTGAAGAGGTGTCTTCATCGGGACATTCCTTATTTGTGACCAATCGGTGGAAAACAGAGAGCTACTTGCAATGGGGCCTGTCCTATCTGACCCTCTCTTGGTAACCAAATATATGCAGCAGACTCAACATCGCTGAAGGAACGCTCCACTGCATTATGTACAAATGTAAGAAGTGACAGATAGATGAGGAGGACCAGACGTTACAACCTCCCCCCCCCGCAAGTACAAGGAGAAGCATTCTTACCTCGACTAGCCCAACACCACCTGCCTTTGGAGACTGCGCTTCCACAAAGAGGTTATCACTGAGTTATGCCAGCTGATAAGGGCAGATGTGCAGCTGGCCAGCACCATCAAAACTGCACTGTCTATCGAGGTCAAGATGTTGCTGCTGGTTCTCATGTGTGGTTGGCAATGGGGGTGCGGCACCTTGGGGTACAGTGCCACGCTCCGGGACCACTGGCAGCCCTCTGCCACCAGTGTTCCTGGCTACCAGCTCCAGGGCCTCCTCCATCCCTTCCATGTTATATCTTATTTGTTGGACAAAAACTCGGTGCCAACTATGTTCTTGGTGCTTAGTCGGCTTTTTGCTACTGGTGAATCTCCGTCGTGCCTCCCACAATAGCCAGATAAGCACACACCACAGCCACACATGCTTTCAGTGCCTTGGAGCTCCCTCTCTCTCTCTGTCTCTGTCTCCTCTTCTGTGCATGTCATGATGACCCTTGACCTCCTGAATCATGGGAATCGAGCGTTGCAATGCCGTTGCTAAGGACGGCTACACTTTGCGGCAGAAGGTCAAAAAAATTTAACGCTACCGCCCATTTGATATTACTCACGGTAACGCCCATTTTCAAAAATGGAAACTAGATGTTTTGAGAATGGGCGAGAAGCCAGCAATCAGAAAACCTATTTTTAACACCCACGCCGAAAATAATGCCCATTTTTGGGCAATAAGCACCAAAAGTAACCCTTGGACTTTTGAACCTGTACTTCTTTTAAGGAAGACTAAAATGAAACTCTCGCTTTCTTCGTAAGATTATACATGAAGTAACTGATAGGAAGAAGCAATGTTTCAAATGCAGAGATAAGGATGCAAGGATTACACAATGATAAGACATTCTTTGATGTTTGATAATTAAACAGCAGATTTCAGAGGAAACCAAAAAAAACAGTTCGTTCTATAAGGGTTTTCAGGAGAGCCATGGAGCATATCAGAACAAGACACCACACGAAAGGAACCTAGGGTCCTGATCTTAAAGGAAACTTCGATGGTATGAGACGTGAATTGGCTAGGATAGACTGGGGAATGATACTTAAAGGGTTGACGGTGGATAGGCAATGGCAGACATTTAAAGATCACATGGATGAACTTCAACAAATGTACATCCTTGTGTGGCGTAAAAATAAAAAAGAGAAGGTGGCTAACAAGGGAAATTAGGGATAGTGTTAAATCCAAGGAAGAGGCATATAAATTGGCCAGAAAAAGCAGCAAACCTGAGGACTGGGAGAAATTTAGAATTCAGCAGAGGAGGACAAAGTGTTTAATTAGGAGGGGGAAAATATAGTATGAGAGTAAGCTTGCAGGGAACATAAAAACTGACTGCAAAAGCTTCTATAGATATGTGAAGAGAAAAAGAATAGTGTATACAAATGTAGGTCCCTTGCAGTCAAAATCAGGTGAATTCATAATGGAGATCAAGGAAATGGCAGACCAAATACTTTGGTTCTGTCTTCACTAAGGAAAACATGAATAACCTCCTGAAAATACAAGAGGACCGAAGGTCTAGCGAGAAGGGGGAACTAAGGGAAATCCTTATTAGTCAGGAAATTGTGTTAGGGAAATTGAAGAGATTGAAGGCAGATAAATCCCCAGAGCCTGATAGTTTGCATCCCAGAGTATTAAGGAAGTGGCCCTAGAAATAGTTGATGCATTGGTGGTCATTTTCCAACATTCCATGGACTCAGGATCAGTTCCTATGGATTGGAGGGTAGTTAATGTAACCCCACTTTTAAAAAAAGGAGGGAGAGAAAACAGGGAATTATAGACCGGTTAGCCTGACATCAATGGTGGAGAAAATGCTGGAATCAATTATTAAAGATGTAATAGCAGCGCATTTGGAAAGCAGTGACAGGATTGGTCCAAGTCAGCATGAATTTATGAAAGGGAAATCATGCTTGACAAATCTTCTAGAATTTTTTGAGGATGTAACTGGTAGAGTGGATAAGGGAGAACCAGTGGATGTGGTGTAAGTGGACTTTCAAAAGGCTTTTGACAAGGTCCCACACAAGAGATTAGTGTGCAAAATTAAGGTACATGGTCACATGGTATTTGAGGTAATGTATTGACGTGGATACAGAAATGGTTGGCAGACAGGAAGCAAAGAGTGGGAATAAATGGTTCCTTTTCAGAATGGCAGGCAGTCGCAGGGACCCCAGCTATTTACAATATACATTAATGATTTAAACGAAGGAATTGAATGTACGTGTCATCTCCAAGTTTGCAGATCACACTAAGCTGGGTGGCAGGGCGAACTGCGAGGAGGATGCTAAGAGGCTGCAGGGGGACTTGGGACAGGTTAGGTGAATATACTGCATCTGCCACGCATTTGCAAAAACAGGAAGGCACATTATTATCTGAATGGTGACAGGTTAGCAAAAGGGGAGGTGCAAAAGGGTGTCATGGTACATCAGTCATTGAAGGCAGGCATGCAGGTACAGCAGGCGGTTAAGAAAGCAAATGGCATGTTGGCCTTCATAGCGAGGGAATTTGAGTATAGGAGCAGAGAGGTCTTGCTGCAATTGTACAGGGCCTTGGTAAAACCACACCTTGATAATTGTGTGCAGTTTTGGTCTCCTAATCTGAGGAAGGACATTCTTGCTATTGAGGGAGTGCAGCGAAGGTTCATCAGACTGATTCCCGGGATGGCAGGACTGACATATGAGGAAAGACTGGATCGGCTAGGCTTATACTCACTGGAATTCAGAAGAATGAGAGGAGATCTGATAGAAACGTATAAAATTCTGACCGGACTGGACAGGTTAGATGCAGGAAGAATGTTCCTGATGTTGGGGAAGTCCAGAACCAGGGGACACAGTCTAAGGATAAGAGGTAAGCCATATAGGACCGAAATGGGGAGAAACTTCTTCACCCAGAGAGTTGTGAACCTATGGAATTCTCTGTCACAGAAAGTTGTGGAGTCCAGTTCGTTGGCAGTATTCAAAAGGGAGTTAGATGTGGCCCTTACGGCAAAAGGGATCGGGGGTATGAAGAGAAGGCAGGGGTGGGTTACTGAGGTTGCATGATCAGCCATGATCATATTAAATAGCGGTGCAGGCTCGAAGGGCATTATTAAGCAGGCCAGCTAATTTGGGCAGTTCAAGCAGCTGTTTGGGGTCACTTTCCATTGACTCACATGCACTGCTGTTTGCCCTGCAACACTGTTTTAATGTACATTGGTAATAAAGGAATCTAGTTGAGTATCTTCTTTAGATAACTCAAGACTTTCAGACCAACTGTGCTCATCTCCCCAAAAGCCACCAGGTTCCAGCCAAAGTCCCTTACCTTAGCGCAAGTGCATCCCTCCCCCAGCTGAAGTCCATTATCCCAGCACATGTGCTGCCTCCCACAGCCAATGTCCATTACCCCAACACAAGTGCATCACTCCGCCAGCTGAAGACCCTTACCCCAGCAATCCCTCCACCAGCTGAAGAGCCGTACATAAGCGCAAGACCTTAAACCACCCCACCCTCGCCTCCCCCACCCCTTCATAGATGGGGCATTATGTGCGGATTGTTAATATGTTTATTGGGTATGAAATTAATAGTAGCAGTGTCGTGACTTCTGGCTTTCATCCACCCCAATGATGTCCCTTGTAACAAATGCACTGAGCTTGCACGTACCACGGGGTAGGAAGAACATGATCCGTCTTCTCCGAGTTCCCTCTCTCCCCTTCGATCGCAACCCCCACCTGTGTCTCTCTCTTCCCCCCCCCCCCTCCCTCTCCCTCTCCAGCCTCTCTCCACCACCTCCCCCCACCCAGGTTCTCTCTCTCGCTTTCCCTCCCAAGCTCTCTCTCCCCAAGCTCTCTCTCTCTCCCTCTGCCCCCAAGCAATCTCTCTCTCTTCACCCCAAGCTCTCTCTTTCTCTCTGTCCCCCCCCCCCCCCAAGCTCTCGCTCTCTCTCTCTCTGTCCCTCCTCTCCAAGCTCGCTCTCTCTCTCTCTCTCTCTCTCTCTACCCCACCCGCCCCCAAGTTCTTTCTTCCCACCTCCTGCTCTCCCTGGTGCTGCGGGAGGTTTGGGGTGGGGCCGCAGAGGCTCAATGCCCATTTGGGGAAGCTCAGGGCCCACTCAGGGCTTGGGGAGGCTCGGCGCTCGCTCAGGGAGGCTCAGGGCCCGGGGAGGCTCAGGACCCGCTCGGGGAGGCTCGGGGCCCGGGGAGGTTTGGCTCCCGCTCAGGGCTCGGGGAGGCGCGAGGCCCGGTCAGTAAGGCTCGGGGCCCGCTTGGGGCTTGTGGAGGCTTGGGCCTCTCGACCCGCTCGGGTCTCACCGCTACATGAGTTTCAGCTGCTCATGCCTCAGGGCTGCTGCTGGATGGATCAGAGGCAAAAACATTCTGGAAATAATGGGAAACTAAGGGACAAGTAAAAATGCGCAGATTGAGGAAATTGTATTAATGAAGAAATAGTACTGGAGAAATTAATGGGAATAAAGCTGACAAATCCACTGGACCTGATGGCCTACATCCTAGGGTTTTAAAAGAGGTAGCTAGAGAGATAGTGGATGCATTGGTTTTGATCTTCCTCGATTCTACAATGGTCCCCGAGGAGCAGAACGTAGCAAATGTAACCCCGCTATTCAACAAAGGTGGGCGAGAGAGAACAGGGAACTATAGACCAGTTAGCCTGATATCAGCAGTAGGGAAAGTGCTCGAATTTATTATTTGGGATGTGGTAACAGGCCACTTAGAAAATCATAATATGATTGTACAGAGTCAACATGGATTTATGAAAGGGAAATCGTGTTTGAAAAATGTGTTAGAATTTTGTGACGTTGTAACTTGGAGGGTAGATCAGATGGAATCAGTGGATGTAGTGCATTTGGATTTCCAAAAGGAATTCGATAAAGTGCCACACAAAAGATTAATAAAATTAGGGTTCATGGGATTGGGGGTATTGAGCATAGATTGAGGATTGATTAATGGACAGAAAGCAGAGAGTAGGAATAAACGGGTCATTTTCAGGTTGGCAGGTTGTAACTTGTGGGGTGCCGCAAGGATCAGTGATTGGGCCTCAGCCACTTACAATCTATATCACTGACTTAGATAAGGGAGCGCATGTAATGTATTCATGTTTGCTGATGATACAAAGCTAGGTGGGAAAGTAAGTTGTGAGGAGGATGCAAAGAGGATGCAAAGGGGTATAGACAAGTTAAATGAATGGGCAAGAACATGACAGATGGAATATGATGTGGAGAAATGTGAAGTTACTTTGGTAGAAAACTAGAAAGGCAAAATATTTTTTAAATGGTGAGAGATTGGGAAATATTGGTATTCAAGGACTTGAATCACAGAAAGAGAACATGCAGGTAAAGCAAGCAATTGGGAAAGCAAATGGTATGTTAGCCTTAATTACAAAAGGATTTGAGTATAAGTCTTATGACAATTATATTGGGCCTTGGTGAGACCACACCTGGAGTAGCATGTACAGTTTTGGTCTCCTTACCTTAGAGGGAGTGCAACGAAGGTTCACTAGACTGATTCCTGGAATGGTGGGAATTGTCCGATGAAGAGAAATTGAGTAGATTATGCTTATATTCCTTCGAGTTTAGAAGAATAAGAGGTGATCGCATTGAAAAGTGTAACATTCTTATGGGACTTGACTGGGTAGATGCTGGGAGGATGGTTCGACTGGTTGGGGTGTCTAGGACTAGGGGGTCACAGTTTCAAAATAAGGGGTTATCCATTTAGGACTGAGATGAGGAGAAATTTTTTCATTCAAATGTTTGTGAATCTGGAATTCTCTGCCCCAGAGGGCTGTGGATGCTCATTCGTGAGTCTATTCAAGACAGAGGTCGATAGATTTTTAGATACTAAGAGAACCAAGGGATATGGGGATAGTGCGGGAATGTGGAGTGGAGGTGGAAGATCAGCCATGATCTTATGAATGGTGGAGCAGGCGCAAGGGGCTGAATGGCCTACTCCTTGTCTTATATCTTGTTGCATACTAGGTTGGAAGAAGTACACGTAAATTGCAATCTCACCCGGAAGGAGTGTTTGAGGCCCTGCACAGTGGTGTGAGAGGTGGTGAATGAACAGGTCTTGCATCTCTTCTTGCATGGGAAGAAGCTAAGGGTAGGAGACAAGGTGGTGGGGGTGATGGAAGAGTGAACCAGGGTGTTATGACAAGATCGGTCTCTTTGGAATGTCAAGAAGGGAGGAGAGTGGACGATATATTTGGTCGTGTACTCACATTGGAAGTGGTGGAAATAGCGGAAAATGATCTGCCAAACAAGGATGCTGGTGCGATGGAAGATGAAGACAAGAGTAAACCTGTCATGGTTCTGAGAGGATGGAGAAGGGATGTATAAAGTCCTGACCCTGCAGTACAGACTTACATGAAGCATATGCTGAAGTC
Organism: Pristiophorus japonicus; assembly: GCF_044704955.1. Lineage (NCBI taxonomy): Eukaryota > Metazoa > Chordata > Chondrichthyes > Pristiophoridae > Pristiophorus > Pristiophorus japonicus. The sequence continues at coordinate 300,935,056 of NC_091978.1, forward strand.
AAGATCACTCTGGACCTGCACCTTTATTTCACAGCTCTCGAGTGCCACACTTGCCTGAGAACTGCCTTTATATACCTGTGTGGAACAGGTATGCAGTGTCTCCTGCAAGTGTACCCCTGGTGGTAAAGTATGCTTGTGGTTACAGGTCATATCTAATTACAATCATGTATAGCATGGTAAGATACAGTTATATACAGTAGTGTGAGATACATGACATCACCCTCCCTCAAGGTCTTATTGTTTTTATAGATTCAGTCTCTCAGGTGGTCTACGCTCTCGCATGGAGCATCTTAGTTGTGGTTCATTTGTTTGCCTTGGTGCCTGTTTTCCTTTCGGTGTGATTGCTGGTATCTCACCTGGGCTATCCATTGAGACTGCCCTTTCCTCAGGTTGTTCCCTTTGCTCAGGTTGTTCCCTTTGTCTGTCCACCAGGTGTGGTGTGAGTTCCACATTGTAGTCTGCCTCTGGTTCTGCAGTGTTGTTGGTGAATCTACTTTTTACTTGGTCTACATGCCTCCGGCAGGTTTGGCCATTGTCCATTTGTCCAACCAGTAGTCTGTTTCCTTCCTTGGCTGTTACTGTCCCTGCAAGCCATTTGGGACCCCTGCATAGGTTAACACAAACACTTTGTCCCCTATCTCATTCCACCTCCCCCTCGAATTTCGGTCATGGTACTCAGTTAGCTTCCGACATTTTGCCTCAACAATTTCATGCATGTCTGGGAGGATTAACGAGAGCCTGGTCTTTAAGGTCCGTTTCATCAAAAGTTGCACGGTGGGAGCCCCAGTCAGTGAGTGCGGACGAGATCTGTATGCCAGCAGCAGTCGCGACAGGCGGCTCTGCAGCGTGGGACCTTGGATTCTGAGCATGCCTTGTTTAATGATCTGCACTGCTCGCTCCGCCTGGCCATTGGAGGCCGGCTTGAACGGCGCCGTCTTAACGTGATTTATGCCGTGGTCAACTATAAAATCTTGAAATTCTGCGCTGGTGAAGCACGGAACCATTATCACTAACCAATATGTCAGGAATTCCATGCGTTGCAAACATGGTTCTAAGGCTCTCCACAGTGGTGGAGGTGGTGCTCGAGTTTAAAATGGTGCACTCGATCCACTTTGAAAATGCATCGATGACTACGAGGAACATTTTGCCCATGAATGGGCCCGCATAGTCTGCATGCACCCGCGACCACGGTTTGGTGGGCCAGGGCCAGGGGTTTAGGGGGGCCTCCCTGGGGGCATTACTGAGTTGGGCACAAATGGTGCACCGCCGGACGCAGAGCTCCAAGTCCACGTCAATGCCAGGCCACCAGATGTGGGATCTGGCTATGGCCTTCATAAGGACGATCCCCGGGTGCTCGCGGTGGAGCTCCCGGACAAGCGCCTCTCTGCCTCGCAAGGGCATAACTACTCGGCTGCCCCACATCAGGCAGTCTGCCTGTAGTGATAGTTCATGCATGCACCGATGGAAAGGTTTGATCTCCTCAGGGCAGGCATCGCGAGCCTCTGCCCAGTCACTAGTTAAAACACATCTTTTGACTAAGGATAACGTGGGGTCGCTGGTCGTCCAGGCTCTGATCTGGCGAGCCGTCATGGGTGAACCTGTGGATTCAAAGGCATTGATTGCCATGACCATCTCACAATCCTGTTCGTCGGACCCTTCCATGGTCGCCAGGGGTAGCCTGCTAAGCACGTCAGCACAGTTGTCTGTGCCTGGTCTGTGCCTTATTGTGTAGTCGTAAGACGCCAGCATGAGTGCCCATCGCTGAATGCGCGCCGAGGCATTGCCGTTTATTGCCTTGCACTCGGATAGCAGGGACGTGAGGGGTTTGTGGTCGGTTTCGAACGCGAACTTGGCCCCGAAAAGGTATTGGTGCATCTTTTTGACACCGTACACGCACGCGAGTGCCTCCTTCTCAACCATATCGTACCCGCACTCCGCCGGCGAAAGTGACCTGGAGGCATAAGCAATGGGTTGTAATTTACCCGCATCATTGACATACTGTAAAACGCACCCGACCCCGTACGCTGACGCATCACATGTAAGAACTATCTTTTTACCTGGGTCAAAAAAGGCTAAAACACTTGGAACATAACAAGGTTGCGTGCCTTATTGAAGGCGCGTTCTTGGGCGTCCCCCCAAAACCAATCGCACCCCTTTCTGAGTAGCACGTGGAGAGGCTCCAACAGCGTGCTCAAGTTCTGCATAAAGTTCCCAAAGTAATTGAGTAGCCCGAGAAAGTCGCGCAGTTCCGAGACATTCCAGGGCCTGGGTGCCAGACGAATTGCTTCGGTTTTGGATTCTGTTGGGCGGATTCCATCAGCAGCAATCCTTCTGCCCAAAAATGCAACCTCAGGCGCGAGAAACAGACACTTGGATTTCTTAATTCTTAGGCCTACCCGATCCAATTGACTTCGTACTTCCTCCAAATTGCGGAGATGGGAGTCGGTGTCCCTCCCCATGATGAGTATGTCATCTTGAAACACAACCATCCCCAGGATGGACTTGAGTAGACTTTCCATGTTGCGCTGGAATATAGCAGCTGCCGACCTGATGCTGAATGGGCATTGATTGTACATAAAAAGGCCTTCATGTGTGTTGATTGTGTGAGTAGCTTATACTCTTCGGTCAGTTCTTGCGTCATATACGCAGATGTGAGATCTAGTTTCGAGAAAAGTTTTCCTTCAGCCAACGTGGCAAATAGGTCCTCCGCTCTGTGCAGCGGGTATTGGTCCTGTAGGGAGACTCTGTTTATGGTAGACTTGTAATCCCCACAGATTCGTATGGATCCATCAGGCTTCATGATGGGAACAATGGGACTTGCCCAGTCACAAAATTCAACGGGTGAGATAATGTCTTTCCGCAGAAGCCGGTCCAGTTAGTGTTCAATCTTTTCCCTCATCACATAAGGCACAGCTCTCGCCTTGTGATGGATCGGTCTGGCATCCTGTGTGATGTAGATTCTAACTTTAGCCCCTTTGAAGGTGCCCACACCTGGCTGAAAGAGATGTTCAAAATGACTTAGAACTGTTGAGCAGGAGGTCCATTCCTCGGACGACATGGCGTGAACATCATCCCATTTCCAATTTAGTTTTGCCAGCCAGCTTCTCCCAAACAGTGCTGGGAGATCTCCGGGGACAATCCACAGGGGAAGTTGGTTCACTGTCCCTTTGTGTGTAACGGAGATCATGGTGCTGCCAAGGACTGGGACGATTTCTTTGGTATAGGTCCTTAGTTTGGTGTCGATCCTTGTGAGATTTGGTCTGTTGCTTTTGTGCAGCCACAGCTGTTCAAATTGTTGGACGCTCATGAGAGATTGATTAGCTCCCGTGTCCAGTTCCATGTTGACGGGTATCCCGTTGAGTAGGACCCTCATCATTATTGGAGGCGTCTTGTTGTAAGAACAGTGGACATTGATCGTGTTGACCTGCTCTGTACCTCGGCGTCCCGGGCACTGTCCCCACCGTCTTCAGGTCCGCTTTCCGACCCTTCAGATTCGTATACCAGCCGAGCTGCTGTTTCTCTGCACATGCGAGCCAGATGCCCTCTATGGTTGCAGTTTCTGCAAACAGCATGCTGAAATCGACACCCCCTTGTTGAGTGCCTTCCCCCACATCTCCAGCACAGACCGCTTCCATTGTTTCTGAAGGATGAGCTGCGTCTGGCTGATCTCTCTTGAGCTGCTCTCAGTCTATAGTTGATTGCTCGCATTTTGGGTTGATGAGGTGTGAACGGCCATTCATGTGGCCCTTGATGGCTTCTGGTGCCACTACTTGCTGTTGAAGGCCTGCTCTCCTGCCTTTGTCTGTGTGTGGAGGTAGCAGCTTGTTTCACGCTGTGAACCCCTTGTTCCGATGTTTCGTTTGTTGTCATACCTGAAGTATAGATCAACCTCGTTTCTTCTTCTCCTGCCAAGAATGTCTGTGCGACCAGTGCTGCTGCCTCTAGGGTCAAGTGCTTGGTCTCTAAGTTTCGGAATATGCCTGCGTGGCCTATTCCTTCAATAAAAGAGTCTCTCAGTACTTCTTTCCTTAGTTCATCGGAGAACTCACATAAACTAGCCAGCCTCCGGAGTTCCGCCACAAAGTCAGGTATGCTCTGGCCCACACAGCGTCTGTAGTTGTAGAACCTGTGTCTGGCCATGTGTCGGCTGCTCGCTGGCTTCAGGTGGTCTCTCACCAGTGTGCTCAACTCCTCAAATGACTTGCTTGCTGGTTTCTCGAGTGCCAGCAGGTCCTTCATTAAGGCATATGTTTTCGAGCCACAGCTGGTCAAGAGATGGGCTCTTCTCTTGTCTGCCTGATCGTCGCCTAACCAGTCTTTGGTCACAAAGCTTTGCTGGAGCCTTTCTATAAAGTCCTCCCAATTGTCTCCAGCATTGTATTTCTCATCTGAGCCGTTGGTAGCCATTCTGTGGATTCTGTGATCCCGTAACTCATCGCCACTGTAAAGTCCTGACTCTGCAGTACAGACTTACATGAGGTATATGCTGAAGTCAAGGTTATTCAAGGTTAGTCTGGACCTGCACCTTTATTTCACAGCTCTCGAGTGCCACACTTGCCTGAGACCTGCCTTTATATACCTCTGTGGAACAGGTATGCAGTGTCTCCTGCAAGTGCACCCCTGGTGGTAAAGTATGCTTATGGTTACAGGTCATATCTAGTTAGTCATGTATAACATGGTAAGATAGTTATATACAGTAGTGTGAGATACATGACAGGATGAAGTCAGAAGGGATGGACTTGGCTATGGATCCTATAAACAATGGTGGAAAGGAATCCTCAGCTGAGAAAGATAGACATTTTGGAAACTGGTGCGGAAGTTCCAGCACCAGTTTATTTCAGGCACACAACTAATCACAGACTTCGAATAACAAAAGTTCAGTCTTTCTGAAGTTGGGATTTATTCAAAACAATTTGAGAGTGTAACTGGATATCATTCTGAATGTAGGCTCAGGAGTTACTGCGGCAGATATTTTAAAACTTAAGTGGCCTGGAAGTACAAACCACCGTAAACAATGCAAATGCAACACTGGGGACTAAAATCAAACCAAATGTTCCATCTATCAATATGTAAGATCATCCTCCAGACACAAACTCCAGAAAAATTGCACCACATCCAATGTAATCAGTGCATTATGTTCCATGCTGTGCTGCAAATGGATCAATGAAATTTTATGGACTAGATACATCTCATTAAAATGTGTATAGAATTTTGTTTAGCTATCTTGTGTATGCTAAAACTTACCAAACAGTATTTCATCATATCATCATAGGCAGTCACTCGGAATTGAGGAAGACTTGCTTTCACTCTTAAAATGAGTTCTTAGGTGGCTGAACAGTCCAGTACGAGACCCACGGACTCCGTCACAGGTGGGACAGATAGTTGTTGAGGGAAAGGTGTCATGTATTCTACTGTCATTGTAATTCATGTATAAACTGACCTAAGTTGTACACCATGAGAACACTGACCACTAGGTGGTGAACTTGTGGGAGACACTCCTAACCTGGACTTTCAGGTATAAAAGGGGAAGCTCCACCCATCTTCTCCACTTCAGTGCTGGCTAATAAAGGTTGCTGGTCACAGAGTGACCTTCTCTCTAGTATGGGTCTCGTGCATTTGTGCTGTATAGTAAGGGCATATTAGAAGGGGTGGGTGGGACCGGTTTGCCAATATTTGTGATAGTCATGAATATCTTTTAAAAGGACTTTCTTACACATATTATGTTGCTGATTGGACTGATTTTAACATTTGGTGGTGGCGGGAAATGGGCAATAGTAGACGGGGTGTATAATGGACGGCCAACCTGGTATTGCTCGTGTTACACCATAGCCAAAATGTAATATTACCTTGAGCTGGTTGGCAGTTGAGAAGTAATAATTCGTGGTGGCATGTTTCCAGGAAATGTTGAAGATGTTTTGCAAAGGGGCTAGAGTGTCAATATGTGAAGGACTCATTATTCAGATCTTGACCAATCCAATCTAGTTGTGCCATTACACAACTTACAAGTGTGACCGCTGGTCCTCCCTGTTGCTAGTCAGTGGCATCCTCACTACTGTGTGTGTCTGCCTCCTCAGTACTTTGAGAGCCTTTCTCCCCTAGCAGCTCCATGTATATTCTGTGTAGAACAGCAGATTTGTTCAGCATGCAGAAAACCACTTTGTCTGGGCTGAACTGGGGAAAGTCCCCAGGTCTGTTAAGATGTTATTGCTTCACCATTCCTATGGTGTGCTCAATGATGATTCTAATAGATGAATAGGCTCACTGGAGTTGTATTCAGCAGGTGTTTGTAGATGTCATGTAGATGTCATTAACGATGTCTGTGGTGGGTGTCTCTAAGATCCTGCAAATCCCCTGGGAGGACAGACGCACCAACGTTAGCGACCTTGACCAGGCCAACATCTCCAACATCGAGGAACTGACCACACTCAACCAGCTCCGCTGGGCAGGCCACATTATTCGCATGCCTGACAAAGCAAGCGTGCTACTTGGAACTCCTACATGGCATGCGAGCCCAAGATGGGCAGAGGAAATGTTTCAAGGACACCCTCAAAGCCTCCTTGATAAAGTGCAACATCCCCACCGACACCTGGGAGTCCCTGGCCAAAGACCGCCCTAGGTGGAGGAAGTGCATTCGGGAGGGCGCTGAGCATCTCGAGTCTTGTCACTGAGAGCATACAGAAGCCAAGTGCAGGCAGCGGAAGAAGCGTGCGGCAAACCAGTCCTAACCTCCCTTTCCTTCAACGACTGTCTGTCCCATCTGTGACAGAGACTGTAATTCCCATATTGGACTGTTCAGCCACCTAAGAACTCATTTTTGGAGTGGAAGCAAGTCTTCTTCGATTTCGAGGGACTGCCTATGATGATGATGATGATGGGTAGCCTTGATCTCCAAGGTGCCACACTTGCATTTCTTGATCAAAGTGCATCCATAGAGGACTTGCATAAAATAAAGGCATCATGGCAATCTTCAGGAAAGTGGGCATTGACCTGCATGATCCTGTGCAGATGGTCACAGACCAGTTAGCTAGGTTACCAGTGGAGACTGCCTAGTGACTAGTGATGTTCCACAGGTATCGGTGTTGGGACTGTGGCAATTTACTATTTTCATTTATGATTTAGATATAAGTGTTGGGGAAATTACATAAGTTTTTGGATGATACCAAGATATGTGCGAGAGTTAGGACTCCAGAGAATGTTCAACTACTGCAAGGAAATCTTGATGTGCGGAGGATTGGTCCCATGATTGGCAAATGATGTTTAACTTAGAAAAGTGTAGTGTTGTGCACAAAGACAGGTCAAATGCTAAACATACATACATGCAAAGGGAAAAGAATTAAAGCTAGTAGCGATAGAAAGAGATCTGGGCATTTTAGTACCTCAATTTTGAAGATCCATGAAAAATGCCGTAAGCTATAGCTAAAGCGAATACGTTGCAAGGGTGTATTTACAGGATATTTCACTATAAAGCAACGCATATCATTTTGTCCTTATACAAGGGCCGCAAAATTAATTTCTAGTTTAAAGCACTGTAGGTTCAGAGAAGCATAGATTTAGGGGTAATTTGATCGAGGTCTGCAAAATAATGAAGGTACTAGTTTGTATTTACATGCACAAATTATTTGAATTGAATAGGATAGGGATGACCAAAGGTTGCACTTATAAGTTATGTAAGGTCAGAACTAGGTTGGATTTTGGCGGTCTGTCTTTTCCCAGGGAATAGTGGACGTGTGGACCAGGTTTTCAGTTCATGTGATGAATACTGAGTCGCTGCATTCACTTAAGTGAGAGCTGAACCTGTTTTTGGCTGGGAAGATCATACAAGAGGTAGATATCTTATAATCTGGACTAGTTATGATCACCTAAGGGAGTCGGAGAGGAATTTTCTGATTTTGTTCCCCAAATTGGTCTGGGTTTTAATCTGTTTTTTCGATCTCCCAGGAGATTACATGGCAGGTGGGGAGTGTATTTATGTATTGTGATGCCTAACTGTATAAAACAGGCAGTAAAACCCTGCAGGACTTTGGGCTAGACTTTCCGATGAGCCCCTCAACCCCCGATTTCCCGCTGAGAAACATTTGGTGAGTAACGCTGGTGAGAACTTCCACTTTTATGTTTAAACTAGTTAAAATTAATCACCTGGCGAGAAAATGGGCATTGCACCTTCATTGTCGACGGTTTTCTCGGTGGTTAAGTGGAAAGTTAGTAAAATGGGCGGTTCTTTTCGGAATGGATGGTAAGTATTTAAAATTTAGTCTGAGGCTGCTTTTGGGGCTAGGGAGAGGGGAAAACTTTTAAAAAAGTCAATTAAAAAAAAAAGGTATAAAGCATTCCCAAGACACTTTTACACCTAATCGTCATTTTAAATTTTTTTTAAAAAAGAACCTTTAACTTACCTTTCTTTGAAGAGTACTCACCTACCGCCGTGTTAAAGCAGCTTTTACAGGACAGTTCTCTCAGCGATCTGGACGTCGGTGGTTGAGGCCAAACTTACGCCCTCGCGATTTTTCTTGGCGTTGCACGTCGGCGGTTTGGTCCCAGCGGGCATGTTTAGATGTGGGTGATACCATTAAAAAACTAAGGGGGAAACTTTCACCGGGTGGAAAAACAGCTGTACCACTGAGAAAATCGCAGAGAACCCACCGAAAATGAAAGGAAAATCTCGCCCTATATCTAGCAATCATTTTTATTATGTATGTGTGTGCAGCTGCAGTAGTGGAGTGGAAGTCATTTATGAAAACTCCATCATTGTGGACAGAAACACGCAGGACAACATGTGTGTCACCTATGTCACCCTGGATTTTGGAAACCCTGAAATCTGAGCAAAACCTAGGAACTTGTCTTGCTGTTGTCCATTGTTCTGGCAAACCACCTGCTTTATACTTGTATGGACTGCAAATTCGATGATATTACTGATGTCCACTTTGGTACCCTAAATGGAGCCAAAGGATAAAAATGTTCAGGGCTGCAATGGCAACAGGTCACCTTGCAGCATCTGACACAAGCTTGATACTGAATTCCTCATGAAGTAAACTCTTTGGGGAAGAAAAGTATTATCGCCCCGTTTGGGGGCGGTAACTTTTGAAAGCAGGGAAACTTAGCTGCAGGCCCTAATGTTTCCCCGCTCTCAAAAAATTGGCTTTAGCGCACCAGGAAGAAAGTAGAGCGCTAAATCAATGTTCCACTTCCTTCTTGGAGCGCTAAAGGGTGCGGGCAGGGCGGAAACCTCAGCAGCGCTGCAAAATGGGCCGTGAAGTGCTGCCATGTACAAAGGGCACTTCCCTCCCTTAAAGGGGCGGGCCAGAGCTGCAGGCTCTGCAATCTAAAAGGTACCTACCTGGATCACCTAGGTAGTGGCGAACCCACGCAATCAGCCTGGTACTCAAGCAGAGTGCCGGGCTGAATAATCGTGGAAAGGAATACACAAAGAAAGGAATCCACAAAGGTGAGTTTTTTTTTTTACTTACCTCGGTTACCTCACCTTTAATTATCACTCCAGTAGCGGCCAGCTACCTGATCCACGCATCCTGCAGCTGTTGGTGTTTTCGCCCAGCACTGCTGCAAGGTGCGAAAGTGAATTTTGGATCCGGGGCGCTAACATCACGATCTCAGGGCGTAGGAGATCGGGGACCAACGCCATAGCACTGTCGCTAAAACCCACCCAATATGGCGAGAGTCGATGTCCATGCTGTGCCTGGTTGCAGAAGCATTTACGCCCCATTAATGCCCCTCCGGGGGTGCTAACGGGAGGAGCAAATGCACCCAATTTCTTAACCCTTTGTTGCCATTGCTCTTCTGCTAATTACAGAAATGTTTCCCTTCGCCTATATACTTGGTTGGGAGCTTGGGGTGTATTCAGTCCTCCTCTGATAGAAATTTAGAAAGATAGAAATTTACAGCACAGAAGGAGGCCATTCCGGCCCATCGTGTCCACGCCGGCCGACAAAGAGCCACACGGCCCTTGGTCAGCAGCCCTAAACGTTACATATAAACCTATGAACAATGACGGAAAGGCAAAGAGCAGCTAGCCCAACCAATCCACCTCCCCACAACTGTGACACCCCTTATACTAAAACATTCTACACTCCACCCCAACTGGAGATGTCCTGGGAGAGGCAAAAACCAGATAAAAACCCAGGCTAATTTAGGGAGAAAACATCTGGGAAAATTCTTCTCCGACCTATCCAGGCGATCAAAACTAGTCCAGGAGATCACCCTGGCTGTATTCTATTTCCTGCAGTACTTACCATTATATCTGCTCCGTCCAACAAAAGGTCATCCAGTCTAATTCCAATTACCAGCTTTAGTACGTGCCCATCAACCAGCTCTTAAAAGTGGTGAGGGTTTCTGCATCCACCACTCTTCCAAGCAGCGGGTTCCAGATCCCCACAAACCTATGTGTAAAGAAGCCCCCCTCAAATCCCCTCTAAACCTTAAAACTATGCCCCCCTCGTAATAGACCCCTCCACCAAAGGAAATACACCTTTACTATCCACTATGTCCAGGCCCCTCAATATTTTGTACACCTCAATGAGGTCTCCTCTCAACCTCCTCCAATAAGAACAAATCCAGCCTATCCAATCTATCCTCACAGCTAAGATTCTCCATTCTAGGCAGCATCCTAGTAAATCTCCTCTGCACCCTCTCTAGTGCAATCATATCCTTCCTATAATACAGCAACCAGAACTGCACGAAATACTCCAGCTGTTGCCTAACCAAAGTGTTATACAATTTAAGCATAACCTCCCTACTCTTATATTCTATGCCTTGGCCAATAAAGGCAAGCATTCCATATGCCTTCTTTGCCACCTTATCCAACTGGCCTGCTAATTTCAGGGATCTGTGGACAAGCACTCCAAGATCCCTTTGTTCATCTACACTATTAAGTGGCCTACCACTTAATGAGTATACCCTTTCCTTATTAGCCCTCCCAAAGTGCATAACCTCACACCTCTCTGAATTAAATTCCATTTACCATTCCTCTGCCCACCTGACCAGTAGATTGAGATCCTCCTGCAGCCCATGACTTTCCTCTTCATTATCAACCACACAGCCAATTTGTGTGTCGTCTGCAAACTTCTTAAATCATACTCTCTATATTCAAATCTAAATCGTTGATATATACCACAAAAAGCAAGGGTCCCGTACTGAGCCCTGCGGAACCCCATTGGACACATCCTTCCAGTCACAAAAGCATCCATCAATCATTACTCTTTGCTTCCTACCTCCAAGCCAATTTTGGATCCAAGTTGACACATTGCCCTGTATCCCATGGGATTTAACCTTCATGACCAGTCTACCATTTGGGACCTTATCAAAAGCTTTACTAAAGTCCATATATACACATCATATGCACTACCCTCATCGACCCTCTTGGTTACCTCCTCAAAAAATTCAATCAGGTTAGTCAGACACGATCTTCCCTTAACTGTTCCTAATTAATCCTTGCCTTTCCAAATGCAAATTTATCCTGTCTTTCAGGATTTTTTCCAATAATTTTCCCACCACTGACAGGCCTGTAATTACTTGGCTTATCCCTTTCTCCCTTCTTATACAAGGGCTACATTAGCAGTCCTCCAATCCTCCGGTACCAGATCCAAAGAGGACTGGAAAATGATGATCAAGGCCTCTGCTATTTCCTCTTTTACTTCGCTCAACAGCCTGGGATGCATTTCATCCGGGCCTGGGGACTTATCTACTTTCAAAGCTGCTAAACCCCTTAATACTTCCTCTCTCACTATATTTAGTTCATCCAGAATATCACACTCGTCCTCGATAGCAGTATTTGCAATGCCCCTTTCCTTTGTGAAGGCAGATGCAAAGTATTCGTTAAGAACCCTCCTAACACATCTTCCGCCTCCACACAAAGATTACCCTCATGGTCTCTAATAGGCCCTACCCTTTCTTTAGTTACCCTTTTACTCTTAATATATTTGTAGAACATCTTAGGGTTTTCCTTAATTTTACTAGCCAAGAATTTCTCGTGCTCTCGCTTAGCATTCCTATATCCTTTTTAATTTTTCCTCTTAATTACTCTAAAGATTCTATAGTATTTAGCCCTTGATATATGACACAAACATCCTTTTTTTTCTTAATCCTCTCCTGTAAGTCCCTAGACATCCAGGGGGCTCCAGGATTATTTTTCCCAGCCTTTTTCTTTAAGGGCACATGTTTGGCCTGAGCCTTCCGGATCTCCTCCTTGAATGCCTCCCACTGTTCCAACACTGATTTATCCACAAGTAGCTGTTTCCAGTCCACCATGGCCAAATCACTCCTTAACTTAGCAAAATTAGCTTTTCCCCAATTTGGAACTTTTATTCCAGGCCTATTCTTGTCCTTATCCATAACCAACTTGAATCTGACTGAATTATGGTCACTGGCACCCAAGTGCTCACCTGCTAATACCCCTTCAACCTGCCCAGCTTCATTCCCCAAAATTAAATCCAAGACCGCCCCCCCCCCCCCCTCGTGTTGGGCTTGCTGCATACTGACTAAAAAAGTTCTTTTGAATGTATTTCCAGAATTCCGCACCCTCTATATCCTTCACACTAAATTTGTCCCAATCAATATTTGGGTAGTTAAAATCCCCTATTATGGTTTTTGGACCTCACAGCAACTTGCCTACATACTTGCTCTTCTATCTCCCTCCCACTGCTGGGGGTCTATAATACGCGCCCAGCGGTGTGATCGCTCCTTTTTTAGTTTTCAATTTGACCCATATGGCCTCATTTGATGATCCCTCTAACATATCATCCCTCCTCACCGCTGTAATATTTTCTGTAATCAGTACCGCAACCCGACCCCTCCCTTTTTACCCCCCTCTCTATCTTGTCTAAAAATCCTGTAGCCAGGAATATTGATCTGCCAAACGTGCCCCTCTTTCAGCCATATTTCTGTAATGGCTACAATGTCATACTCCAAGTACCTACCTATGCTTGTAGCTCATTCGCCTTATTCGCTATACTCCTTCCATTAAAATATATACCATTCAGCACAGGAAGACTTCCTTGTTTACTACTTACTAAGCCCTGTTTCCTCTGTCTTACAGATTCGCTTTCTAGATTCTTGCTATCCAATTTCTGCTTTACTTCCTTCACTTTTGAATTCGTTCTCAGGTTCCCATCCCCCTGCCAAGCTAGTTTAAACTCTCCCCAACAGCACTAACAAAATTCCCCGTGATGTCCTGTATCTTCACCAATAAACTCTCATTTTTCCTCCTTCTTCTCTTTCTTCAAGTATACCAAACAAATTGTGAGTCCCAAAGGGAAACCATATTACAAAAATGGCCAGACAGAAATCCCTCCTGTAAACCCAATTCATGCACAGCGTGTCAAAAACATTCTGAAAGTTAGTTACAGGAGTAAAGAAAACAAATTGCATCAGTACCTTCTGAGAGCTGCATGTTTGTTCATATAGATCCTGCTTGAAAAGCCACCTTTTTTCTGTGTATGTCCAAGGATTTGTCAATGTTAATCAGGAATTGGGGGAAGCAGAGTGGAATCATTGCTAATTCGTGTCGACATCTATAAGATGCCACTTTCTCTTAATTTCAATATTTATGAAGCTCCCCTCATCTCAGTTAGTAGCTTATTTTGGCCATCCTAAAGCCCAGCAGAAAATCAGCTGGCTTTTTGAATGGACAGAGATAAGGCGGAACTCATCCTCTCCCTATTTCCTGTGCCCCTGTGCCCAACTGTGCTCGTATCTGGGGCATAATGTGAACTAAGATCAGACCCAACATCACTATTAAAAATATTGCTTGTGAAAACACGTAATGGTAATGGAAATAAAAACAGAAAAAATCTGCTGCATATATGTCGGAGAAACACCACGGCTAACTATTATACAAAGGATTTGATGATTGTGTATTGGAGACTCTAAAGGCACAATTTATGCACAGTGATATGCGACTGTGTTTACAATACTGGGAGATCATACAGAGGAGAAAATGCACTTTAAGCTTACCATTTATGGCATTCCAGAGATGGGTTTCTTCCACTGCCTTGCACTCCAGCCACATGAATCTTATGTTTGTTGGATTTGAGTTTGTTGAAATGTCTTGTTGCTATCACTTTCATTTTGCACATCTAGGGCATTTGATAAACTGTGATTATTTTGATCACTTTTTCTCCTAATGTTCAAGATCACCTAGGTTGCACTGTGTTCTAAAGAATATTTCCGTGATTTGGAGGAGCTGGTGAACTGAAAGAAGTCATTCATGTTTCTTGAATAAAACAACATTCTCTGTGTGTATTTATGCTGCATGTGTAAAGCGTATAAATGCAGTCCAAACCCCAAGTCAAGGCATGATCAGACTCTGGATTGAAGTGGGCAAGACTCCTTTGAGAAGGGTGTCTCACACTACTTATTCCGGAGTCAAATTGGGCTTTCACTCTGGATTTACATTGTGCAAGGTTAATGTCACTGCCTGCCAGAAATTGCTTTGCAAAGTCACTACACTTGTGAATGTATGCCCTGTTTCCTTTTGGACTCTATTTCCTGCCTTTGCAGCCAGCAACATATTATATCCATTCATTTGCAGAATTAACATTTGTTACTGTATATTAGCATATGTAAAGATTCAACTAACTTCTGATTGGATGTCTCATTTCACTGCTGGCAGTAAGTTAAAGTGCTATTTATCAGAAATTGAAGGATCCTAGTCAGCAAAAGAAGATATTTATCCCACAATAACAGTATGAAGAGCCTCAATGCCCACAACTCAGAAAATCACCCCCACGGATTTTCTGTTAGTTTTGTTTAATTCAATCAATTCAATCAATCAACACAAAAAGATTTGTAAACTGCAAATTTATTGCTCAGCTTACAAAAATTCTGAACAAACAGTCCCAATCCAAGCATCATTTTTCTTGTAAACTAATCATGAAATTATCAGGATTCACCTGTATATGTACCCTATATTATCCACATACGTAATGAAACAGCTGGATAATTAATCAAATACTCTATAGGGAAATGTCATACCAATCAGTTGGCACTGGGAGCTCATTTCTGTGCTGAGATTCTGAACAAGTGCCACTGCAATAGATACTAAACCTGATAGACAACATCACAACTAGAGGTGGCAACATTTCCCACTGCAAACTAAAGGGGAAAACAGGCACTAAATGGGTGAGCACCAAATTAGACTTGCTTGTTTGAATGTCCAGATTTAGCATGCAATTTTGGGCTAATTGATGATCATCATGATTTGAACATGCCTGCATGCGCTAACTAGAAATCTGCAGGTTTAGCACTCAAGTGTTGATAAGACACAATTTTTGTGAAGTAGTATATGTGGGCTCCTCGTACCCACTTCCACCGAAGATATGGAGTACTCTGGCTGGCTCACAGTGGCAGGTTTCAGGTTGGCTGAGGGGACTGAAAGAGAGGGCTCACAGATTATCAGATGCTGCACTGGAGGTCCTTGTAGAGGAGGACTAGAGAGAGAGGGATGTTCTGAACACACAGGGGGGAAGCTCTCCTCCTCACCTTCCTGTCCCTCTCTCCTGCAGCAGCTGGTGCTGCTCTGCCTGGCCTTGTCCTCCTCCCATTCGTCGTACAGACCAAGGGGATCCCCTAGCAAGCTACACGTGAGCAAGCACTCCCTGTCTTCTGGTGACTCCAATGAGGTGTCGAATCAGATACAATAGCAGAGCACTTACTTTTTTTTTTAGGTGAAATACTTAGGGAATTTCTGGAAAAAATGTTGACAGAGTGTTGGTGAAGTCTCAAAATAGTGTCCAAGAAAGTTTCCCAATGTGATTCAGAGGTCCTCTTCACAGCTCCAGCAGCAATGATCAAGAAATAGTAAGTATCCCTTTAAATAGTGAGTACCCCTTTAAGTAGTGCTTGAATGAGTCATCGACACTGTGGGCCCGAAATGCAGTACCGCTGGAAAGCTGGTGCTCCCCCACCTTTTTGTGACCATTAGTGCCAACATTTTTTCGTGGCTGGGCCACCCCATATTCAGCTCCAAAAGTGAACAAATGGGTTCTAGTGCTATTTAAACCCTTCCAAAGTGGATTTTTCAGCGGTGTGGCTGTCTTAATTTGAGCGTTATTACCATTGAGAAATTCAGCATGCAGGTAAGGGTATCTAATGAGCCAGCTGCTCTCTGGCATTTTTAAAGGGCAGGGTTTGCAGCAAGGCCCTGAGGGGGGGGAAGGAGTTTGGAAGGATGGCTGGTGTCAGAGGTGCAAGGAGAGCCAACAAGTTCACTGATGTGGAGCTAGAGACACTGATGGACGGTGTGGAGGACAGAGAAGAATACTGTTTCCTGACGTGGGGAGACCTGGCAGACTGGCAGTACATAATGCATGGAGAGAGATTGTAGGGGATGTGTCAGGCACTTCCATATAAGTGAGGACACACCACCCAGGAGGGTGCTGCCAGTCTGCACCTGGCCCTTCCAGGGTAGCGATGGGTTGACGCCTCCTCCTCTTCCTGCGAGCCTCCTCCTCCTCCTCCTCCTCAGGTGGTACTGCTGGCTCAGCCTCCAGCAGCTGTCCCCTCATGATGGCCAGGTTGTGCAGCATGCAGCAGACTACGACAATTGTGGAGACTCATTGAGAAGAGTACTGCAAGTGCCACCAGAGTGGTCCAGGCACCGGAATCTTTGCTTAAGGATGTCTATGAACTGCTCGATGATGCCCCTGGTGGCACAATGAGCGTCATTGTATACATGCTCTGGCGCTGCCCTGGGGTTCCACAGAGGAGTGATCAGCCACAGGGGATATCCCTTGTCTCCAAGCAGCCAACTGCACTCCTGATTCGGGCCAGTGAAGACGGCGGGCTCATTGGTCTGGCACAGAATGAAAGACTCATGGCTGCTGCCTCACTTGCCCGCTGCCTGTCTGCACGGTGCTGACGGCGATGCCTTCTCCTGTGTGCCACCCTGCTTGTGAGCAGGTGTAACCCTCCCAACACTCCTCCCATCCTCAGGGTGAACCCTGCCAAGCAGGTCTCTGCAGCCCACTAAAGAGTCAGACCTGAAAGTTGTACAATAGTGCAGGGGTATGTGCAAACCTCTGAGCAGCACTCAGCAGGTTTAATGGAGCCAAAACAATTAATAAAACTATATCAAGAGATAACTACTGCGGACCATGGACAATGAAAGTAAAACACTAATAATTATTAAAACTATATCAAAAGATAAATACTATGGATGCATGCTGAAAAATGAAATAAAAACAATAAGTAATAAAACTTTTTACCTACCAAAGGGTCCCAAGGGTGTCGCATTCGAGCACCGTATGGAAAACCTCACAGGGGCACTGCCGGGAAACGTTGTGCCTTTACCTCGGTGAAGGTAGTCCCTGTCCAGTGGCCCGCACGCTGCACAGCTCACTGCTGGAAACCTTCCTTTACTGCAGCTTCACCGCGCTGTTTCCGGGGGAAGTCAACATTTGCCGAACTACTCCCCGAGCCATCAGCATCCGTCCGCGGCAGCCACTCGATTTTTTTCGGTTGACCGCCCCATACTTTGCGGTGGCCGTCCCTTCGGGGACGGTGAATTTCGGCCCCTTGGCCGCTGTTGGGCGAGGGTGTTAGTTGAGGCGATAGCCACCAGACTGCCGCGCAGCCTCTTTAATGTGCAGGCATTTTAAGTGGGAATCAGCTGGGCAGCCGTTCTGAGCGTTGGCTTCAATTCCTGTCCCAAGATAGCGTCTTGCGCTAAACGGGGGATATACCAGGATTTAAACGTGCCTGCAGACGCTGAAACGGACATCTGCAGGTTTCGCAGGCAAGCGCTGTTTAGAAGCAACTTTCGTGGAGCCATATATGGGGCCGAAATTCAGTAGCGCAAGAAAGCTGGCACACTCCCGACTTTTGGGGGCCATCAAGGTGGCCCGATCGAGTTTCAGCCCAAAAAGTTGAAAAATGGTTTCCAGCACTAACAAGTGCCTCCAAAGTGCAGTTTCCAGCGGTGTGGTTGTGTTAATTGAAGCGGAACCCCTATCATGCTGGTAATGTGTTTGTAATGAGCGAGCTACTCCCTGGCCTTCTAAAAGGTCAGGGTTTGCAGCTCGGCCCTGATAGGGGAAGGAGTGTACTTTGAGGATGGTTGGTATGAGAGGAGCAAGGAGGGCAAGCTGCTTCACAGATGCAGAGCTGGACACCCTTCTCCAAGGTGTAGAGGGCAGGAGGAGACTGCTGTATCGGGATGTGGGGACTAATGCATGGAGGGAGATAGCAGAGCAGGTCTCGGACACCTTCATTCATTAGAGGGCTCCCATTCAGTGCAGGAAACAATTCCACGACATAACCCGTCTTATGAAAGTGAGTACCTCTTCCACCAACTGCTGACCTTGCATCTGAGAGCCTCTCCAACATTCTCTTATTTCCTGTACTCACTGTTCAGACACTCAAAAAGCTGCACTTCATTGTTTACTCCTCTATACATATATGAGTGTATTCTCGCAATGGAGACTCCCTTTCATCTCACACTTACAGCTGCATGTCAGGGACAAACACTTGTGCACTCATTTCTGATGCGTCATCACATCGGTACTCACCAACCATGCTTTCTTTTACAGGCCAAACTGACTCACAATGGGGCTGAGCAAAGGAGGACCGGTGGTGGCAAGGCAGACACGCAGGTCCTCGCACCTCTGGAGGAGAGGGCTGAGGCACTGGTCGATGGACCAGGGTAGTGCTGACGCCGATGTGGGTAAGTGAAGGCTGTCCTTTAATATGATCTCTCCCTGAATGCGCCAGCGCCTACTGTTCCTTTCCTTCATGGAAGTCTGCTAGTTGCATCCTCCATACCTTCATCCCCACGGCAGCCCTTCTCCCCTCTATGCTTGCAGATGACACGCCCCCTGTTGGTTGCTGTACTGACGACGCCGATGTGGGCAGCATGGGTAAGTGAAGCTGTCCTTGAATGTGCTCTCTACTTGAATGTGCCAGCGCCTACTGTGCCTTTCTCCTTCTGGAAGTCTGCTATTTGTAGGCTTCATGTGACAATTCCCCCACGGCAGCCCTTCTCCCCTCTATGCTTGCAGATGACAGACCGAGTGGCAGCACACCGAGCACAGTCGCCAGTGACCAGAGACGTTGCACACCAGGTGGAGGTCTGCATCACACCCTTCTCGACATAAGGCCTGAAATCTCAGGTCGCAGCAGTGAGGACATTGAGGGTTCAAGCCCTGCTGAGAGCATCCACAGCACTCTATCATTTGGGGATGCCACTGAGGAGGAAGGGGAAGAGGAGGACATTGATGGCACCAATGTATCACTGCTTCCACCCACACGCACCAGCTCAGATACTGGGAGTGCATGGTGTGATATAGATGGTGGTACAGGGGTCGGCACTGGGTGTTGCACCGAGTCCTAGCAGGCTGCACCATGGTGGAGGGGCTAGTCAACCTCATGTGCCATCTCTCCGGGGGTCCGAGTCCGCACCAGAGTTCTGCCGATGAGGACTCAGATGATACCATCGATGTAGCGGCGTACGAACGCAGGGTGGAGGCCATGCATTCCCAGATGTTGGGAGCACTGACAAGGGTGCCAGAGAGGCTGTCGGAAGTGGTGTGGAGTATGGAGTAGTCCGCTTCCCGCATAGTCGACAGCTGTGCGCATACTATGCAGCCCATCATTGCCAGTGTGCAGGCAATGGTGGACTCTCACAGTGACCATGCGGATCCAGGGTGTGATGCTGCAACCTGCAGGTGATGCAGCAGCAGTTATTTCAGCACAGGCGCGAGGAATGAGCACAGCAGTGCTGGATTGGAGAGGATGCCATGGCCCTGGAAGCTCTTATGCACTGGGCAACAGGCCACGGAGCGTCTTACTACTGCCATGTCTGCTGGCTTTGAGACTCTGGCTGCTCTCATGCAGTCTCAGCTCAATGTCACCCAACACCTCAGTGTTGCGTTCGCAGCTGGGTCCATCACAGGCCATGAGGGACCTTCCGGTGTCACGCTACACCACCGACCTGACCTCCCTCAGCTTGGTGATGGTAGTGTACCGCCCCCGGGGAGTGACTCAGGATCCTCGGACCAGGATCCTGATGATGTGCTCTCTCAGGATCACAATATTCCTGGCCCCAGACCTGCCACTCCGCCAGTGCCTCCACCATGGACTCACCCGACCCAGGAGGCTGCTGCCCAGTCTGCACCCGGCCCTACCAGGCTCAAAGGTATTCGAGAGGGTTCGACAAGGCTATCTGTAGGTCCCACACAACAACCACTGCAGCCTTCCCAGACCCATGATGCAGCTACAGAGGAGACACTTAGGCATAGTGTTAGGATAGGCATGTAGAAGAGGTGTTATAAAGAGATACACAGGTAAAAAAATGATTATTTGCGGTAGTTGATGGTAGTCTTTTTTGTTTCTGTTGTGTTTTTGCACTGACTTTGATCATTTGATAAATTTTTATTTTTGGCACATATATCTGGCCAGGTGTTTCATTTGGGAGTGGGCAATTCTGTGTGAAGGCACTCATTGGGATGGCCATGGAAAGTGGGAGCTGAAGGATCATGTGTGGATGAGAGTATGTGAATCGACCAGCTATCAGACGTAGCTGCACCTCCCGTGCAGGGTTGTGATGGCAACGACACCTCCTGGCTGGGTGGCGTTGGGGATCCTCCTCCTCCTCCTCCTCCTGTGCCTTCTCATCATCAGTTATACTGCTGGCTCGACCTCCAGTGGCTATCTCCTCATGAGGGGCAGATTGTGCAGCATGCAGCAGACCACCACGAATATGGAGACCCGTTCAGAAGGGTACTGCAAGGTGCCACCAGACCGGTCCAGGCAACAGAACCTCTGCTTGCGGATCCCAATGCAGTGCTCGACGATGTACGTGGTGCCAGAATGAGCGTCGTTATAGGCATGCTCTGCCGCTGTCCTGGGGTTCCGCAGTGGAGTGAGCAACCAAGTGGACAGGGGATATCCCTTGTCACCAAGTAGCCAACCACAATCCTGATGTGGGCCGGTGAAGAGGGCGGGCACACTGATCTGGCGCAGAATGAACGAATCATGGCAGCTGCCTGGGTACCTCACATCAACTGCCAGGATCCGACGCTGGTGGTCACATATGAGCTGTACATTGAGGGAGTGGAACCTCTTACAGTTGACAAAGATCTCTGGGTGGTGTTGTGGTGCCCTCAGCCCAACGTGTGTGCAGTCGATCACACCCTGCACCCTTGGGAACCCTACAATGCGGGCAAATCCGGCCTGCCGCTCCACCTGCTTGTCCCTTGTCATCGGGAATGAGATGTAGTCCTCTCTTCTCCTGTACAGTGCATCGCTAACCTGCCGGATGGAGCGATGTGCAGAGAATTGAGAAATGTTGCCAATATCTGCAGTGGCAGACTGGAAAGGCACGGTCGCATAGAAGTTCAAAGCTATGGTGACCTTGGTCTCAATGGCCAGGGTAGTCCTGAGCCTTGTAAGAGGCTCAAGATCTTGCCGCAACACATTGCAGAGCTCCCTCAGTCCCTCCTTTTTGAATCTCAACCTTCACAGGCATTGCTCGAGGAAGGAAAGCTGACGTCTGTAGACCCTTTGAGTGTAGGGCCTCCTTCCCCCAGCTCTATGTTGGCCACCTCCATGGCAGCTGGATGATGGCCATCTTCCTGGTCCTCCTGATGGTCGCACGCCTCTGTAAGCTGTTGCTGGCGAGGCTCCTGGCCCAGTATGTGGTGGGGGGGAGGGGGGTCAGTGTACCTGACCCTCCTGATGCCATTTCCCTTCTGGACACCCTTTGTACATGCAGGTCTGCACACGTCTGCAAGCCCTTCTGGATGTTGGGAAGGCATGGCTGCTGCCTCTCTTGCCCACTGCCTCTCTGCACGTTGCTGACATCACCGTCTTCTGCTGCATGCTGCCCTGCATCTTACAAGGTGTACCAGGCATTCCCCTGCCAACACCGATCCCATTGTGCTTGAAGGATGCACCCTGACAAGCAGGCCTCTGGAGCACAGAATGAGGCCTACAGGCCTCCACTAATGAGTCAAAGCTCAAAGTCCTGAAAACTCTCCCAAAAATTCTAAATAGCACTCAGCAGGTTCAACAAAAACAAAAAAAACAAAGAGCAAACGTTATCAGCAAAAATACCCCCGGTTGCGGGAATCCTCTGTTGTTCTCCTGCAGCAGTGTTGCGTATCACGGCACAGTGTACCAACCCAAAAAGCTGTCGGGGACACTGTTCAAAAAAAAACCTCCAGCCAGGAGCTCTGGCCTCAGGATATGCCACAAGAAATTAAACGACTTGACATGACTGGTCAAGGTAAGAATTAATCTCACAAACATACTGCTCAATAACTGCTCCACCACCAGCATCACAACCTCAAAACACTTCATCCACGATCTAACTATATAGTAAAATTCACACACCTCACACCTATTGCATCCTTCACTACTCACACCCCAGACACATTGCACAATTCTTCAACTATGTGAGGCATCACACACACACCTGCCAATATACTTGTTATGTATGCAACCCTATGTAACCAGTATTATACTACCACCAGAGGGCATACCTGTTGGAGTCCCAAGTGATCCCAGCATCCCTTGGGAGCACTGTATATAAGCAGGCCTTCCATGCTGTACCAGGACTCTGGAGTTAGAATAAAGGAACTAAGGTCACACTTACTCATGTCTGCAGTACTCAGTTACCTTAGTTTATTTGAGACAGAACAACTGGCGACGGGATAACGAACCACCATGCGAAAATGCAGAGAACTGTTGGCATCCTGGAGAAATTCTCAGAAGGGGATGATTGGGAGGCCTTCGTGGAGCGAGTCGACCAATACTTAATAGTCAACGAGCTGGAAGGGAGTCCATCAATGTCGCTTCAAACACTATGCGTGCAAATGCTGTGGAACAATGTGACACCTCCAGCGAGTGTGCAGACGATCTGCAAACCCTGTAAACCACCATGTTGCAGAGGAAGACTGGTCCATGGTGGATCAAAGTGAACTAGAGACTCAAACCGAGGAGGCAGAAATGTATGGGGTATACACCTTCACAACGAAATGTCCACTGATCATGTTAAAAGTTGAACTGAACGGAATTCCAGTATCCATGGAACTGGACACGGATGCGAGTCAGTCTATCATGAGCAAAAAGGCCTTCGACAGGCTGTGGTGCAACAAGGCACACAGGCCCAAGCTGAGCCCTATTTATACCAAGTTGAGGACTTACACTAAAGAGCTGATCCCTGTAATTGGCAGCGCAGCAGTAAAAGTTTCCTATGATGGAGCGGTGCACGAACTCCCACTATGGATTGTACCTGGAGATGGCCCCACACTGTTGCGCAGAAGCTGGCTGGGAAAAATCCGCTGGAACTGGGACGACATCCGAGCGTTTTCATCCGTCGACAATGCCTCGTGGCCAGGTTCTGAGCAACTTTCTGTCGCTATTTGAGACGACATCGGAAGTTTCTCAAGGGCAAAGATGCAGATCCACTTGGCTCCCGGTACACGACCCATCGCACCACAAGGCACGGACAGTGCCATATATGATGCGAGAGAAAGTGGAGATTGAGCTGGACAGGCTGCAATGAGAAGGTATCATCGCACCGGTGGAGTTTAACGAGTGAGCCAGTCCAATTGCTCCGGTCCGCAAGGGCGATGGCACGGTCAGAATTTGTGAGGACTATAAAGTAACGATTAATCGTTTTTTGCTGCAGGACCAGTACCCGCTACCCAAGGCAGACAACCTATTTGCGACGCTGGCAGGAGGAAAGACTTTCACCAAGTTGGACCTGACCTTGGCCTACATGACGCAGGAGCTGGCGGAATCTTCAATCGGCCGCGTCTATTTTTCAAAGGAACATGGAGAGTCTGCTAAAATAGGTTCTGCGCACCGTGATTTTCCAGGACGACATATTGATCACAGGTCGTGACATCATCGAACACTTGAAGAACCTGGAAGAGATTCTAAGTAAGCTAGATTGTGTGGGACTCAGGTTGAAACACTCGAAGTGTGTTTTCCTGGCGCCAGAGGTCGAGTTCTTTGGAAAAAGAATCGCTGCAGCCAAGACGGAGGCCATCAAGAAGGCGCCGAGACCACAGAACGTGACAGAGCTGCAGTCATTCCTGGGACTCCTTAACTAGTTTGGTAATTTCCTACCTGGGTTATGCACCTTGCTAGAACATCTACTTCTGTTGCTACACAAGTGAGATGACTGGGTATGGGGGAACTCACAAGAGGCTGCTTTTGAGAAAGCCAGAAATCTGTTGTGTTCCAACAAACTGCTTGTTCTGTATGACCCATGTAAATGTTTAGTGCTAGCTTGCGATGCGTCTTCGTACGGGGTCGGGTGTGTGTTACAACAAGCAAATGAATCGGGAACATTGCAACTGGTCACTATGCATCCAGGAGTTTGTCCAAGGCCGGAAGGGCCTACAGCATGATTGAAAAAGAAGCTCTGGCGTGCATTTACGGGGTGAAAAAAATGCACCAGTATCTGTTTGGGCTTAAGTTCAAGTTAGAAACTGATCATAAGCCGCTCATATCGCTATTCTCAGAGACCAAAGGTATCAATACCAATGCCTCTGCTCGCATCCAAAGATGGGCACTCACACTGTCTGCATATAACTATGTAATCCGCCACAGACCAGGCACAGAGAACTGCGCTGATGCTCTCAGTTGGCTACCATTGCCCACCACCGGGGTGGAAATGGAACAGCCTGCAGACTTGCTCGTGGTGATGGATGCATTTGAAAACGAAAAGCCATCTATTACGGCCCGCCAGATCAGGACCTGGACCAGCCAGGATCCTTTACTGTCCCTTGTAAAAAAAAAAACTGTGTCCTCCATGGGAGCTGGTCCAGCGTCCCAGCGGAGATGCATGAAGCGATCAAGCCGTTCCAGTGGCGCAAAGACGAAATTTCCATACAGGAGGACTGTCTTTGTAGGGTAATCACATGGTTTTGCCTAAGAAAAGCAGGGAAATGTTCATATGCGACCTACACAGTACCCACCCAGGCATAGTAATGATGAAAGCTATAGCCAGATCCCACATGTGGTGGCCCAGCATCGACTCAGATTTGGAATCTTGCGTGCGCCAATGCAACACATGCCCTCAACTGAGCAATGCACCCAGGGAGGCACCGCTAAGTTTGTGGTCATGGCCCTCCAAACCGTGGTCTAGGATCCACGTTGACTTTCCTGGCCTGTTTCTAGGCAAAATGTTTTTGGTTGTTGTGGATGCTTACTTAAAATGGATTGAGTGTGTGATAATGTCTGTAAGCACGTCCACTGCCACCATCGAAAGCCTACGAGCCATGTTTGCCACACACGGCCTGCCTGATGTCCTTGTCAGCGACAATGGGCCATGCTTCACCAGTGCTGAATTCAAGGAATTCATGACCCGCAATGGGATCAAGCACGT
Source organism: Pristiophorus japonicus (assembly GCF_044704955.1). Taxonomy (NCBI): domain Eukaryota; kingdom Metazoa; phylum Chordata; class Chondrichthyes; family Pristiophoridae; genus Pristiophorus; species Pristiophorus japonicus. The sequence continues at coordinate 300,960,401 of NC_091978.1, forward strand.
CACATCTGCCCCGTTCAAGTCCGCATCCAACGGCCAGGCAGAACAGGCAATCCAAACCATCAAGCAAAGCTTGAAATGCGCGTCGTAAGGCTTCCTGCAGACTCACCTGTCCCAAGTCCTGCTCAGCTACCTCACCAGACCCCACTCGCTCACCGGGATTCCCCCAGCCGAGCTGCTCATGAAAAGGGCGCTCTCTCTTGTCCACCCTGATCTCCATAATCACGTCGAGGACAGGCGGCATCAACAAAGCATGTACCATGATCGCGCAAATTTGTCACGCGATATTGGAGTCAATGACCCTGTACTTATACTCAACTATGGACATGGACCCAAATGGCTTGCTGGCACTGTCATAGCCAAAGAAGGGAGTAGGGTGTTTCAGGTCAAACTTGCAAATGGACTAACTTGCAGAAAGCAGTTGGACCAAACCAAACTGCGATTCACAGACAGTCATGAGCAACCTGAAGAGGACACCACCAACTCCCCCTCCACACACACACACAAGTGGCAACCGACATCACGGTTGACCACGAAGCTGAACTCACTATCCCCAGCAGCCCAGTAAGGACAGCTGCACAGCAGCCCAACAAAGAACCAACCAACTCACCCACACCTGCATTTGTACCGAAACGATTGACTAGGGAGCGAAAGGCCCCAGATCATCTCGCCCTATAAATAAGTGTACTATTGACTTTGGGAGAAAATGATGTTATATATGCAACTCTATGGGCCCAAGATTCCACATGATTTGCGCCTGATTCTTAGGAGCAACTGGTGGAGAACGGACTATCTTAGAAATTGCAATTCTCCACATTTTTTTTTCTGCAGTTCTAGTCAGGTAGAACAGTTCTACTTTGGAACAGAATTTTTTCTTCAAAAGGGGGCGTGTCCGGCCACTGACGCCTGATTTCAAAGTTTCCACAGTGAAAACGTACTCCAAACTAAGTTAGAATGGAGCAAGTGAAGATTTTTGTAGAACTGAAAAAACCTGTTCTGCACATTAAAAAATCAGGCGCAGGTTACAAATTAGGCGTCCAGAACGAGGTGTGGGGGGGAGCGGGGGGGGAAGGGAAGTAATTAAATTCTACAATAAATCCTTATTTATACTTCTACAAATATTATACAAATAAATCCAACCTGAATAAACATTTATAAGCAAAGAAAAGATTAAATAAACCATCTTCCTACCTGTGTGAAAGTGCTTCAGGCACAGAGAATGCTGCAGTCAGCCTGAGGCGCCCGTTCTTCCCGTGGGGGGGGAGAGGAGGAGGCGCCCGTTCTTCCCGCGGGGGGCGGGGTAGGAGGCGCCCGTTCTTTCCCGCGGCGGGGGGGGGGGGGGAGGAGACAGTGAGAAGGCTGCAAGTGCTGATGTGCTGATGGTAATGTGCTTTTATTAAAAAAATGTTCAAAAATTAAACAGCTACAAAGAACGATAAAAATGGCCGAGTGCCAATTTTTTTTCACACTGCGCCTGCGCGAACGCTCCAACGCGCACGCACAGCGTTGCCGGCAGGAAAAAAACTAATTTAAATAGTACCCACCCCCTCCCACTTACAAAATTGGCGCGAGTGTAGGCTCCGCCCCCTGGGCGTCGCGCCAGGCAGACAAGGAGCTGCAGAACGCTCCAGAATCGCGATTTTTTTTTTAGGCGCCGTTTTAGGCACGAAAAACGGGCGCCCAGCTCGGAGGGGCGCCCGTTTTTTATCGTGTGGGAACTTGGGCCCTATGTAACCAGTATTATACCACCACCAGAGGGCGTACCTCTTGGGAGTGCCAAGGGATCCCAGCATCCCTTGGGAGCACTGTATATAAGCAGGCCTCCCATGCTGTACCAGGACTCTGGAGTTAGAATAAAGGATCTATGGTCACACTTTCTCATGTCTGCAGTACTCAGTTACATTACTTTATTTGAGACATAACAATACTCATTCACAATCACCACTCTTTCTCTTCCAGGACAAGATAGCACATATCAGATTGCAGCAGGGCCTGACCAAGGGGCAGAAGCATGCCTACATGGGATCTCGCCCCTTGAAGAGGCAGTACTGCCTGTGATCGGGAGGGGAGTGGCAAATGCCATGGCCAGAGACAGAAGTGGGGACCTAGAGGTATGTGGCCACTCCAGATTCCTTACAGATCCATAACTATTCCTGGGCCCTAATCCCCCAAACCTATTCTTACTCCCAAGCTCCAGATGGTCTCATCACACATTCCTCCTTTCGTGACCATATCCACTCTAACCCTCTGCTTTAACATTACTGGCTCCCAGAAAAAAAGATACAACTCAGCCCCCCGAGGAAGTGGAAGATAAGCAAGAGCCTCAAGAGGAGAAGGAAAGCGAGGAAGAAAGGTCATTGCGTGAATGGCTGCCACTGTCGTAGACACCAGCTCAGAGACTGGTACCCTTGCGTAACGTAGGGGGTAGGGTAGAAGTGGGATGCTCACCAAGGGCACACCAGGCATAGAAACAGAAACATTGAAAATAGGCCCTTCGAGCCTGCATATGATCAATATGATCATGGCTGATAATTTTTGCAACTTCTGTACCCCATTCCTGCTTTCTTTCCAGACCCCTTGATCCCTTTAGCTGTAAGGGCCACATCTATCTCCTTTTTGAATATATCTAACGAACTGGCCTCAACAACTTTCTGTGGTAGAGAATTCCACAGGTTCACAATTCTCTGAGTGAAGAAGTTTCTCCTCATCTCGGTCCTAAATGGCTTACCCTTTATCCTTAGACTGTGACCCCTGGTTTTGGACTTCCCCAACATTGGGAACATTCTTCCTGCATCTAACCGGTCCAATCCCATCAGAATTTTATATGTTTCTATGAGATGCCCTCTCATTCTTCTGAATTCCAGTGAATATAAGCCTAGTCGATCCAATCTTTCTTCATATGTCAGTCCTGCCATCCCGGGAATCAGTCTGGTGAACCTTTGCTACACTCCCTCTATAGCAAGCACGCCCTTCCTCAGATTAGGAGACCAAAACTGTACACAATATTCAAGGTGTGTCCTTACCAAGGCCTTGTATAGCTGCAGTAAGACCTCCCTGCTCCTATACTCAAATCCTCTCACTATGAAGGCGAACATGTCATTTGCCTTCTTCACCACCTGCTGTACCTGCATGCCAACTTTCAATGACTGATGTACCATGACACCCAGACCTCATTGCACCTCCCCTTTTCCTAATTTGTCACCATTCAGGTAATATTCTGCCTTCCTGTTTTTGCCACCAAAGTGGATAACCTCACATTTATCTACATTATACTGCATCTGCCATGCATTTTCCCACTCACCTAACCTGTCCAAGTCCCCCTGCTGCCTCTTAGCATCCTCCTCACAGCTCACACTGCCACCCAGCTTAGTGTCATCTGCAAACTTGGAGATATCACATTCAATTCCTTCATCTAAATCATTAATGTATATTGTAAATAGCTGGGGTCCCAGCACGGAACCTTGCAGCACCCCACTAGTCACTGCCTGCCATTCTAAAAAGGACCCATTTATTCCTACTCTTTGCTTCCTGTCTGCCAATCAGTTCTCTATCCACGTCAATACATTACCCCCAATACCATGTACTTTCATTTTGCACATTAATCTCTTGTGTGGGACCTTGTCAAAAGCCTTTTGAACGTACAAATACACCACATCCACTGGTTTTCCCTTGTTACTCAAAAAATTCCAGAAGATTTGTCAAGCATGATTTCCCTTCCATAAATCCATGCTGACTTGGACTGATCCTGTTGCTGCTTTCCAAATGCGCTGCTATTACATCTTTAATAATTGATTCCAACATTTTCCCCACTACCGATGTCAGGCTAACTGGTCTATAATTCCCTGTTTTTCTCTCTCCCTCCATTTGTAAAAAGTGGGGTTACATTAGCTACCCTCCAATCCATAGGAACTGATCCAGAGTCTGTAGAATGTTGAAAAATGACCACCAATGCATCCACTCGGCAGTAATGGGCAGCAGCCACACCGGGTGGAAGAAAATCGCAACCGCCAGTTTGCAGGGGCAATGTCGTACACTAGTCCTGCTGTAGAGTCAGGTGTGGATCTCACAGGGCCAAGCCTCAGAAGAAGGCTGACAGGTCTGGCAAGATAAATGCTTGGTGCAATTGTCAGCCTGTCGTAACACCACGGAAGAAACAGGTCGTGGCTAAGTGGTCCCCATCTTGGCTTGTGTATTACTGCAGACCCTGGAAGCCACCATCTCCAGTGTGGAGAGGATGGTGACTTCCAGCCAGCGACTTGTGAATCCGGACATCATGCAACATCTGATGACTGAGGTCGCAGCTTCCACTTTAGTCATTGCATGGAACGGCAAACTGCAATGGTGGCTCTGAGCTCCTCAGTTGAAATGGGCTTGTAGAGTGTCTCAGCTGCCAAGAATCTCTCTTCCAGCAGAACCCTGGACTGGCTGAACAGAAGCCCCGAAGTAGAGGTGTGGGAATCATGGAGCATGATGGCAGCATTCCGGCTCCCTCCCCCACCACTCGACCATTGCCCATGCAGTTGCCTGTCAGCCAGACAACCCAGACTGTTCAAGCCCATGCTGAGCTGGTGCAGGTGAGGCTATCACGGCCCACAGCATCTTGAGGGCATCGCAGTAGGATATCTGAACTGCCCTCTTCAGAGTCTCAGTAACCATCCACCTCGCCTGCTGCTGACACTGGGGTTGCATTTTCGTAGAAGCAGTAGCACTAAGAGCAAGCACCAGGGTGAATAGTTTAATATTTGTTAGTTGTGCCATGTTTCAATTGTTTGCTTTAGCTAGCTGTAAGGGCTTTGCAAAACTGTGAGAAAGCACATGAAGCTAGGACTACCTATGGCAAGCATTTCCCAGCAGTTTCCAAGCTCCTCTTGCCACATCACCTCCAACCTTGCCATGTCCCTCTGACTCTCTGGCCGGAATTCTCCCTGCCAAGTTGGGTTGGGTGCGTGCGGGCTGCATAGCAGGTGGGTACCGCGATATATTGATCAGCCCACTCTTCAGAGTGACCTTAGCGTAATGGCCCCAATTAAGTTCGACATGTGCCTTTCCTGGCCCTATTAAATGCTGCAGGTCTGACGATGGCATTGATGACTCATTTCCAGCAGGAATATTTAAAGCAGCCTGGACCACAACACATTTGAAGGTTCATGTAGGTGTGTGGAGCGAGGATTGGAGAGGAGTAGGTTCTTGCGAAGAAATAGAAAAATGATTTCACAGAGGGCTGCATCCCACTTTTCCGATGAATCGCTACATATTCTTGTGGAGGATATCAGAGCATGCGGGGAGGTCCTCTTCCCTGCAAATGGCAGAAGAGACCTCCGCAAGAGATCAAAAGAGACTGGTTTCAAATTGCTGAGGAGGTGAACAGCAGGGATATCGTAAGGAGGACCTGGGTGCAGGAAGTGCTTCAATGATCTCATGAGATTAGGAAAGGTGAGTGCAAAGCCACATTCCCCTTCACCCTGATGTGCCTGTCACCACATCCCCATCACTCTGCCTTCCCAAGCTTACTCCTGCACATCATTTCTTACACCAACATACCTCTATGTACATACTCACATCTCCCTCTGACTAACCACCTGTGTCACTCACCCTCATCCTAATATAATCATACCAAGTAACACCATGGAAAGAGGCCATTTGGCATTGGCACCAGACTTGGTCCTAATCACCAACTACAGATGTAACCCACACATTTCTTACACTCATTCCATGACTCTCAGTTAAACTTATTTTCTTTCCCTCCTTGCAGGAGAAGCGAGTCCACAATAACAGTACCTTAACTGCAGCAGAGGAGGTGGCCAGGGAGAGGGGGACATCTCAGTAACTTGGTGACCGAATTACATCTCATACAGCCACATGGCATACAGCAGTCATTCATATGAAGTCAGCCAGTGAATGTTCATCAAGTGCATAATGGTATCGTCAGCCATTCTGAATATAAAATTTCTAATTCATCTCTTTACTCTCAAATAGTTTTATCAAGAGTGCCCCCCTGCCCCCACTGTCCAGCTGGAGGAGGAAGGTGACTCCTCAGAGAATCTTCCAGTACTTGAGGGTGCACCGTCAGCAGACCCAAGCGCACCCAGCACCAGTGCAGATATGCACACCTCGGTGGGTCCTGTACGAGATGGAATAGTGATGTCACCTGGTGTCTCACACTTCACAAGTGGGCAAGAGCAGATGGTGTTAACCGGAACAGCAATGGTGACTCCTCGCTGGTGAGCCAAGGATGTTTCAAGCTCTGTTTTAGCTGCATGCAGACGTTGAGCCTCGGAAGCCATTGAGAAAGAGGATGATCCTGGAGGGGCAGCAAGAAATGCAGGAGGCTCTGGCAGGTTTTGCAGTTGCGATGCCTGAAAATGTGCAGAGAATGGAGGAATCCATCTTCAACATGAACACCACCATGTTGCAGGCGATGACGACAACATGCCCTCCCATGGAAAGGATGGCCATCTGCTTGAAGGAGCTAATGCACACTCACATAAGCACATGCTTGCTATGGAGAATAGATGGCGGAGGCTCATAGACCTTATCTCTCGGATGGATCTAAACGTAGACTTGGGTCCTCATGGCCCCACTGCTGTGCAGTAAGATGCTCTCCAGCTCCTTGCTAGCAGGGAAGTATGGATGGCCCATGAGAGAGATGATGGTGAGAGAGGCCATGGAAGTGGGAACTCCTCTCAAAGTGCTCCTACTACTCCGCCATTGCCCCCCTCCCTCAGTCACAGCCCTAGATGCTTCCTCGGATCACAATAGCTGAATCTGCCCCTGCACAGTCGCAGGAGGAGCAGACTTTGCTGGAACCAACACATGCTCAAATACCCTGAGGATGTTCGCCAAAAGTGTCTAAGCAGTCGCAGGGAAGTGAGCAGGCTGCATCTACCTCTGCTGAAGCCACAGGGGATGTACCTCATAGAAGCATGCTTAAAATAAATCTTACACAGAAATAGATGCACAAGGAAGGGTAAGCACATGGGTGTATAAAGAAGTGTTATTGTTAAGGTTTTGTTACTGTTATACACAAGAAATAGGATCAGGAGTAGGACATATCACCCCTCAAGCCTGCTCCACTATTTAATATCATGGCTGAACTGATCGTGGACTAGTTCCACTTCCCTGCCCACTCCCCATAACCCTTCATTCCCTTATCGCTCAAAAATCTGTCTATCTCCACCTTAAATATATTCAATGACCCAGCCTCCACAGCTCTCTGGGGCAGTGAATTCCACAGATTTACAACACTCTGAGAGAAGAAATTCTTCCTCATCTCAGTTTTAAATTGGTGGCTCCTTATTCTGAGCCTAAGCCCCCTAGTTTTAGTTTCCCCCATGAGTGGAAATATACTCTCTGCATCCATCTTGTCCAACTCTCTCATTATCCTATATGTGTCGATAAGATCACCTCTCATTCTACTGAGTATAGAACCAACCTACTCAACCTATCTTCATAAGTCAACCCCCTCATCTCCAGAATCAACCTATTGAACCTTCTCTGAACAGCTTCCAATGCAAGTATATCCTTTCTTAAATACAGAGACCAAAACTGCATGCAGTACTCCAGGTGTCGCTTCACCAATACCCTGTACAGTTGTAGCAGGACTTCTCTGCTTTTATACTCAATCCCCTTTGCAATAAAGGTCAACATTCCATTTGCCTTCCTGATTTCTTGCTGTATCTGCTTACTAACTTTTTGTGTTTCGTGCACAAGGATCCCCAGGTCCCTCTGTACAGCAGCACTTTGCAATTTTTCTCCCTTTAAATTATAATCTGCCAAAGTGGATAACCTCACATTTTCCTACATTATACTCCATCTGCCAAATTTTTGCCTAATCACTTAGCCTGTCTATATCCCTTTGCAGATTTTTTGTGTCCTCCTCACAATTTGATTTCCCACCCATCTTTGTGTCATCAGAAAATTTGGTTACATTACATTCGGTCCCTTCATCCAAGTCATTAATATAGATTGTAAATAGTTGAGGCCCCAGCACCAATCCCTGCGGCACCCCACTAGTTACTGTTTGCCAACCGGAAAATGACCCGTTTATCCTAACTCTCTATTTTCTGTTAGTTAGCCAATCCTCAATCCATGTTAATATATTACCCTGTACCCCATGAACGTTTATCTTGTGCAGTAACCTTTTATGTAGCACTTTATCAAATGCCTTCTGGAAATCCAAATACACCACATCCACTGGTTCCCCCTTATCCACCCTTCTCGTTACATCCTCGAAGAACTCCAGCAAATTTGTCAAACATGATTTCTCTTTCATAAAACCATGCTGTCTTTGCTTGATTGTGCTTTTCCAAATGTCCTGCGATTGCTTCCTTAATAATTGACTCCTGCATTTTCCCAGCGACAGATGTTCGACTATAGTTTCCTGCTTTCTATCTGCCTCCTTTTTTAAACAGGGGCATTATTTTTGCAGTTTTCCAATCTGCTGGGACCTCCCCAGAATCCAGAGAATTTTGGTAGATTACAACCAATGCATCCACTATCTCTGCAGCCACTTCTTTAAGGACCCGAGGATGCAAGCCATCAGGTCCAGGGGACTTGCCTCCTTTTAATCCCATTATTTTACCAAGTACTACTTCTTTAGTGATAGTGATTGTATTATGTTCCTCCCTCCTTGTAGCCCCTTGATTATCCCCTATTGGAATGTTTTCAGTATCTTCTACTGTGAAGACCGATACAAAATATTTGTTCACAGTCTCTGCCATTTCCCTGTTCTCCATTATTAATTCCCCAGTCTCATCCTCTAGAGGACCATCATTTACTTTAGTCACTTTTTTCCTTTATATGTACCTGTAGAAACTCTTACTATCTGCTTTGACATTCCGTGCTAGTTTACTTTCATAATGTATCTTCCCTCTCTATTATTTTTTTAGACGTTCTTTGCTGGCTTTTAAAAGTTTCCCAATCCTCTGGCCTCCCACTAGTCTTGGCCACATTACATGCCCTTGTTTTCAATTTGATACCATCTCTTATTTCCTTAGTTAGCCACGGATGGTTATCCCTTCTCGTACAGCCTTTCCTTCTCATTGGGATATATTTTTGTTGAGAGTTATGGAATATCTCTTTAAATGTCTGCCACTGCTCATCAACTGTCCCACTCTGTAATCTATTTTCCCTGTCCACTTTAGCCAACTCTGCCTTCATACCTTGTTAGTCTGCTTTATTTAAGCTTCAGACACTGGTTAGAGATCCAACTTTCTCACCCTCCAACTGAATTTGGAATTCAACTAAGTTATGGTTACTCATTCCTAGAGGATCCTTTACTCGGAGATCGTTTATTAATCCTGTCTCATTACACAGTACCAGCTCCCTGGTTGGTTCCGTAATGTACTGTTCATGGAAACCATCCCTTCCTCAAGGCTAGCCTGACTAATTTTCTTTGTCCAATCAATGTGAAGGTTAAAATCTCCCATGATTATTGCCATTCCTTTTTTACAAGCATCCATTGTTTATTGATTTATACTCCGTCCAACAGTGTAGCTACTATTAGGGGGCCTATAGACTACACCCACCAGCGACTTTTTCCCTTATTATTCCTTATTTTCCACAAACTGATTCAAAATCTTGATCTTCTAAGCCCATATCATTTCTCACTAACGCACTGATCTCATCCTTTATTGACAGAGCTATTACATATATAAATCTATTTATTTTCACTACATGCCTATTTTTTCTGCTAATTTGGAAGTGGCTTTGTTAGTTGGAGTGAATGATGAGACATAGGGCTAAACTTTCCATTATTGTGCAGATTGCCCAAAAATGGGCGTTATTTCCAGTGTTGGCCTTTATTATTGGTTTTGAGAGCGCCGGATTATCACCCATTTTCAAAACCCCAACTTTATACTTTATAAAATGGGCATTACCGCGAGCAATGTGAAATGGGCGTTAGCGGTAACATTTTTGCCCTTCTGTCGGTGTCTATAGCAATGCCATGGCAATGGTCGTTTCCCGCGTTTCAGGAGGTCGGGTCATCAATACATGCGCAGAAGAGGAGAGAGAGAGAGAGGGAGCAGAGAGGAACTGAAAGCATGTGTGGGTGTGTTGTGTGGTTGTTTGACTGTTGTGGGAGATAGGAAGGAGATTTAACAGCAGCAAAAAGAATTGAGTGCACAAATAACGTAGTTTGCACGGAGATTTTGGGGAAAAAAGTATAATTAAAATGGAAGGCATGGAGGAGGGGACACAGCATGCTGTGGAGGCTGAGGATGCTGGCGAAAGCAGTGAGGTGGGAGAGGAACTAGTGGGAGGACGAAAATGAGCTCGGAGATTCTCCGCCGAGGCAAATGCCTCCTTCCTGCAGGAGGTAGAGTCACGCTGGGGTCTATTGACCCAGGGTGGGTGTGGGAAGCCCACCCTAAAGGTTTACCAGAAGATTTGGGCTGACATAGCCAAGGTGGTCTCGTCGGCGATGAACGAGGTGCGTGAGGGCAACCAGTGCCGCAAGCGCTGGAACGACCTTGTCGGATCCGCCAGAGTAGGTATTACATTTATTTACATTTACTTATATATTTATATAATTTGAATTGTAAGTGTAATGAGTGATTAAAATCAGGTGTGATATCTTGCACTTATACCGGGAATGTTTTACTTAAAGCCTGCATTGACGGTGTACGTCTTTAGGTAAACAATGATAATTTTCAAAATAATTATTATTGTATCTGTCAGTTCTGTGTTGTATCAGTCTCTGTGACAGTACCTAGCAATGATCTCATGCAATGATCTCATGTCATGTCATGCTGGTGTTACCTTTTGCAGAAGAAGCTTTCGAAGAATAGGGCCGAGCAGCGGCGCACCAGTGGCAGGCCATCAGTCATCAGCGAGCTGACAGACATTGAGGAGTGGGTGCTGGCACGAGTGGGGAGCCACCCCCGGTCAGCCACACTTGCAGCAGCAGAACCTGATGTGATGCCATGTGAGTAAAGTATACAACATTGCGTGATTTTAAGTCAATAGATGCCACACCCACTCATATCTGAATAATAATATATGATAGATGATTAATAAAAGTGTTATCTAAATAATGATGGCCTCATGAAAATCATTGCAATGCAGAACTTGGTCATGGTCATGAAATGTGATGTCTGTGATGATTTTGATAGCGGTAGTGCTTTTGTCGTGCATTAGCTGTGTGTCGCGTTTGAATCACCTTGTGACCCTAGCACCCACCCCCTTCTCCTCTAATAACCTCATTTATGTTTTGTAGCTCAGCCAGCAGCGTGGCCCCATGCAACACCACCGAGCCCAGAAGCTTGGGGTACGGGGCTGGAATCGCCGGAGGATCGTCGATCTGGTGCTGAGGAATCCCGAATCTCGCCCATGGAGCTGCAGGGTGCCTTCTCCACTGATGAGAGTGCTGACTTCGAGGAGCCTGCATCGACAAACACCAATGACATCTAGTGCTCCTGCAGCCATGCCCTCTTCCACCGTGGAGGAAGCGGGCCCAAGCACCTTACCGCAGGGCACCCCAAGTGTTTCCATGGCGGCGCCGACCCCACGGAGGTTGGTTCGATGCAGCAGGACTGCTCCACGAGTGACAGATCTGAGCGGGGACATGGTACACTTGTCCAGGAGGAGTGTTGAAATTGGTCAGCAGACAATGGAGGGGGGCATATCCCAACAGCTGGACAGCATGTCCGCCACCATGACCGAGTACGTGCCGTGGATGGCGGAGGTCCTGGAAATGATAGCCAGGAACACTGGTGGCAGAGGGCTCCCAGTAGTCCTGGAGCGTGGCACTGCACCCCAAGGTGCCGCACCCCATTGCCAACGACACATGCGAGAAGGTCTTACTTCTGGCTCGGAGGATGTTCCCTCCTCGTGACTGTCCCCTTCCGTATCCGGCCAACCAGTGGCTCTGCCGTCATCTCTCCCAATGAAGTAATGCCTGAGGAGCTCCTCGGCAAGGCGGCTTGGAGTCGGGAGGGGTAGAAGTGGGGAGGAGAAGCGGAGGGGGGGAAAAAGAAAGAAAAGTGAGGAGCATGGCGGCAGGAGTTGTATTCGTCACAGTATTTTTATGTTGTGGTTGCTATTTTGTTGGGAGGTGTGGGGGAAGGTGGGAGGGGGGTACCTTGTTTTTTTTCATTTGTGTTCCATGATTATGAAGTTTTGTTTGAAATGTGAAAAATTTATTGAATGATATAAATGTTATCAAGTTGTTGTGGTGTGGAGTGTTTTTTACAGTTATAATTATGATTTTATACAAATATTCTCATTAAATGTTTTTTATTTCACATAACCTTGTTGCACATTGTCTCAGATAAGACCACTTCTCCCTGTAAGTGCGTGGGGTGTAAGTTCTCGTCTTCCTCCTCAGTCTGCCACCGCTTTGACTGGGCACGTAATGCTCTTAAATATACCTTCTGCCATCTCTCATCTGCAGCATGTGTGTAGTGATCAAGACAGGCTGAGAAATTACAGGCCCCATGGCAATAACTATCAGTATTGTACCTATTGTTCATAAACAATAAATTTACCTACTAAAACACCGAAAATAAATTCAAATCATCCACAGTATGATAAGATGTTTGTTCAGATGTTCAAATCCCCTTAAAAGAACTCCACAGTACATCAAAACTCCCCAGAAGTTGAAGCAGCTTTTTATATGAACCGACCTCCGATTTACAACATGGCGTCCAGGTGAGGTGAGGTTTTTCTCAGCATTTTTTTCAGCGAGCGATATTTTCAGCGATCTGTGGCCGAGGTACCGGTGATATTATGGCCGTTAGTTTTGTTCATTTCGATCTTTACGGCAAAAAAAGTGGGCGTGTGGTATTATTAATTCTCAGCGTTAACTACATGCCGAAAGTAATACTGGGTGATAAGTGAGCGATACATGGGCATTAGTTTCTATTTTGTTGCTAAATGGGTGATATCTGGGCGTTATACCTCATCTCAACGTTAAAATGGACGTTAAGTGGGCAGTATCGATGCAAAAAAAGTGGAAAGTCTAGCCCATAATTTTACCTCCAGCAATGGGTGAAAGGGATGGCTTATTGTAGGGTTGCTTTATGGTGTTGTTGGGGTAGGGTATAATGGCCGGGGGGGGGCAGGGAAGCGAACTTGGCATATAGGTGCATTGCAGGAAGTTAAGTAAATCTGGCGATGGTGAGGCCATCCCTGGCCTCCCAGGCTGCAATGCGTTCCATTGCTTGTGGCATTTGGACCTCAGGTTCCTCCTCCTCCTCCTCCTCCTCTACTAGCTGATGCTCCACTTCCTCCTCTGAAAGGGTTGTGCGCTCTGCACCTTGCTTCTAATGCAGCTCTAATCTTCATTGCTGATCTATGTTGTGCAGGGTGCAGCAGATAACACTTCTTGAGAGCCTGGTTGGTGCATATGAAAGAGCTCCTCCAGATCTGTCAAGGATTCTGAAACACATCTTGAGCACGCCTATTGTTTGCTCAATGACATATCTGGTGGACATGTGGCTTTCATTATAATGCTCATCAGCCTCATTGCTTAGTCTCCTCAAGGGTGTCAGGAGCTACGTCTTCAGTGGATAGCCCGTGTCTCTAAGCAGCCAGCCCATAAGTATGTTTGGAGATGCGAAGAGCAGAGGGAGGTGGACTCATGCAGGATGAAAGCATCATGACAGCTGCCAGGGAATTTGGCACACACATGCATGATGATCTTCCTATGGCTGCAGACGAGCTGCATGGTGAGGGAGTGGAAGCTTTTGCTGTTTGCAAACACTGGGTGATATAGGGATGCCCTGATGGCCACATAAATAAAGTATGAAAGGAAGCTTGCAGGGAACATAAAAACTCACAGCAAAAGCTTCAATAGATATGTGAAGAGAACAAGATTAGTGAAGACCAACGTAAGTCCTTTGCAGACAGAATCAGGTGAATTTATAATGGGGAACAAAGAAATGGCAGACCAATTGAACAAATACTTTGGATCTGTCTTCACTAAGGAAGACACAAATAACCTTCCGGAAATACTAGGGGTGCGAGGGTCTAGCGAAAAGGGGGAACTGAAGGAAAGCCTTATTAGTCAGGAAATTGTATTAGGGAAATTGATGGGATTGAAGGCTGATAAATCCCCAGGGCCTGATAGGCTGCATTCCAGAGTATTTAAAGAAGTGGCCCTAGAAATAGTGGATGCATTGGTGATCATTTTCCAACATTCTATTGATTCTGGATCAGTTCCTATGGACTGGAGGGTAGCTAATGTAACACCAATTTTTTAAAAAGGAGGGAGAGAGAAAACGGGGAATTATAGACCGGCTAGCCTGACATCGATGATGGGGAAAATGTTGGAATCAATTATTAAAGATGAAATAGCAGTGCATTTGGAATGCAGTGACAGGATCGGTCCAAGTCAGCATGGATTTATGAAAGGGAAATCATGCTTGACAAATCTTCTAGAATTTTTTGAGGATGTAACCAGTAGAGTGGACAGGGGAGAACCAGTGCACGTGGTGTAATTGGACTTTCAAAAGGCTTTTGACAAGGTCCCACACGAGAAATTAACATGCAAAATTAAAACACATGGTATTGGGAGTAATGTATTGACGTGGATAGAGAACTGGTTGGCAGATAGGAAGCAGAGAGTCGGAATAAATGGTTCCTTTTCAGAATGGCAGGCAGTGACTAGTGAGGTGCCACAGGGCTCAGTGCTGGGACCCCAGCTATTTACAATATACATCAATGATTTAGATGAAGGAATTGAATGTAATATCTCCAAGTTTGCAGATGACACTAAGCTGGGTAGCGGTGTGAGCTGTGAGGAGGATGCTAAGAGACTGCAGGGTGACTTGGACAGGTTAGATGAGTGGGCAAATGCATGGCAGATGCAGTATAATGTGGATAAATGTGAGGTTATCCACTTTGGTGGCAAAAACAGGAAGACAGAATATTATCTGACTGGTGACAGATTAGGAAAAGGGAAGGTGCAATGAGACCTGGGTGTCATGGTACATCAGTCATTGAAGTTTGGCATGCAGGTACAGCAGGAGGTGAAGAAGGCAAATGGCATGTTGGCCTTAATAGCTAGGGGATTTGAGTATAGGAGCAGGGCGGTCTTACTGCAGTTGTACAGAGCCTTGGTAAGGCCACACGTGGAATATTATGTTCAGTTTTGGTCCTCTAATCTGAGGAAGGACATTCTTGTTATTGACGGAGTACAGCGAAGGTTCACCAGATTGATTCCCGGGATGGCAGGACTGACATATGAGGAGAGACTGGATCAACTGGGCTTGTATCTACTGGAGTTCAGAAGAATGAGAAGGGATCTCATAGAAACATATAAAATTCTGAAGGGATTGGACAGGTTAAAGGCAGGAAGAATGTTCCCGTTGCTGGGGAGTTCCAGAACCAGGGGTCACAGTCTAAGAATAAGGGGTAAGCCATTTAGGACCAAGATGAGGAGAAACTTCTTCACTCAGAGAGTGATTAACCTGTGTAATTCTCTACCCGCAGAAAGCTGTTGAGGCCAGTTCGTTAGATATATTCAAAAGGGAGTTAGATGTGGCCCTTATGGCTAAAGGGATCAAGGGGTATGGAGAGAAAGCAGAAAAGGGGTACTGAGGTTGAATGATCAGCCATGATCTTATTGAATGGCGATGCAGGCTCGAAGGGCCAAATGGCCTGCTCCTGCTCCTATTTTCTATGTTTCTATGTGTGCAGTCAATAATGCCCTGCACCTGTGGGAACCCAGCCAGACTGACAATGCCAAGCAGACGATCACTAACATGGCTTCATCAGTGGCAAAGTTCGCATAATTGGCTGACTTGTTAAACATGACATCTGTCACCTGGGTGATGCCTCTGTGGGCGACTGATTGGACAGATATGTCTGCTCCAGATCCCTGGACAGAGCCTGAGGTGAAGAAGGCATGTCTACCAGGTTCTCTGGGCTCCAGCAAGCTGCAAATGTCTGTGTAATGTATGAACATAATGTCTGCCCACCACCAGGGGGCACTACCATCAGAGGTCCTAAGTTCATAGGTACACTCGTGCTGGGCTTGGTATATAACCTGAACTTCACCTTTGTATCTTCACTTCTGGAAGCCATTAAAGACTGATCAGGTTACACCTAGTCACTGGCTTACAGTACGGAGTTCATTGTATAATTTCATAGACTACAACTGGTGACGAGGCAAATACACACCGACGCAAAAGTATGGTGAACACAGCACGATCGATCACTGTTGGAATTCTCGAGAGATTCAATAAGGGAGAGGATTGGGGAGATTTCAGGGATCGTCTTTGTTTTGTATTTAACCCCTTGTAACCTGCATCACACCTGTCCACCAGAGGGCCTACCTTTTGGAGTCCCAAGGGATCCCAGCATCCCTTGGGAGCACAGTGTATATGCAGGCCACCCACGAGGTACCTACACTCTGGAACTATAATAAAGGAGCTAAGGTCATACTTGCTCATTACACACAGTACTTGGTCTCACCATTTATTATGAGCATAACAATTGGCGACGAGGTAACGAACAACCATGCGAAGAACAGTCGGCATCCTGGAGAAGTTCTCAGAGGGGGACAATTGGGAGTCCTTCATGTAGAGACTCGACCAATACTTTGTGGCCAACGAGCTGGAAGGGGACGAGAATGCGACCAAACGAAGGGCGATCCTCCTGTCTGTGGGGCCACTACCTATGGCCTCATGAAGAATCTCCTGGCCCCAGCTAAACCAACAGAGAAATCCTACGAAGAACTGTGTACACTGGTCCGGGAGCACCTAAATCCTAAGGAAAGCGTTTTGATGGCGAGATATCGGTTCTACACGTGTCAACGATCGGAGGGCCAGGAAGTGGCGAGCTATGTCGCCGAACTAAGGCACCTTGCAAGACATTGTGAGTTTGAGGGATTCCAAGAACAAATGCTCAGAGACTTTTTTGTACTAGGCATCAGACATGAGACAATCCTTCGCAAACTGTTGACTGTAGAAACTCTGAATCTGAGTAAAGCCATAACGATAGACCAGGCATTTATGTTCACCAGCGACAACGCTGAGCAGATTTCGCAGAACAAAGAAGTTACGGCCAGTACTGTGCATAAAGTAATGTCGGTTTTGAGCAGAAATGTACAGGGCAGAACGTACACGCCGGCTGCTGTAGCCCGACCTCAATTGACCCAGAGTTCGCCATCATCTGTTAATGCAAGGCAGATAACACCCTGTTGGCGCTGCGGGGGTGATCATCGGCCCCATCAATGCCGCTTTAGCACTATGCGTGCAATGGCTGCAGAACAATGGGACACCTCCAACGAATGTGCAGGCGAGCTGCAAACCCTGCAAACCACCACGTTGCAGAGGAAGATTGATCCACAGTGGATCAGACGGAATTAGAAACTCGTACGGAGGAGGCAGAGGTGTACGGGGTTCATGACAAAATGCCCACCAATAATGTTGAAAGTTGAACTGAACAGTATTCCAGTGTGTATGGAGCTGGATACAGTGGCAAGTCAGTCCATAATAGTAAACCGGCCTTCGACAGGCTATGGGGAAAGAAGTCACACAGGCCCAAGCTCAGCCCCATTCACACCAAACTAAGGACTTGCACCAAGGAACTAATCCCTGTAATTGGCAGTGCTGAAGTCCAAGTCTCCTATGATGGAGCAGTACATGAACTCCCGCTGTGGATTGTGCCAGGCAATGGCCCCACGTTGTTTGGCAGAATCTGGCTGGGGAAAGTCCGCTGAAACTGGGACAACATCCGAGGTCACTCGTCCATCGACGACACTGCATGTATCCAGGTTCTAAGCAAATTCACTTTGTTATTTGAGCCAGGCATTGGAAGCTTCTTGGGGGTGAAAGTACAGATCCATTTGGTTCCCGGTACGCGACCCATCCACCACAAGGCTCGGGCAGTACCGTACATGATGCGTGAAAAAGTGGAAATCGAGCTGGACAGGCTGCAACGTGAAGGCATCATCGCGCCGGTGGAATTCAACGACTGGGCCAGTCCAATTGTTCCGGTACTCAAGGAGGACAGTACGGTTAGAATTTGCGGGGACTATAAAGTAACGATTAACTGTTTTTCGCTGCAGGACCAGTACCCACTACCCAAGGCAGACGACCTATTCACGACCCTGGCTGGAGGGAAGACATTCACCAAGCTGGACCTGACCTCGGCCTACATGACACAGGAGCTGGAGGAATCTTCGAAAGGCCTCACCTGCATCAACATGCACAAAGGTCTGTTTATCTACAAACAGTGTCCATTCAGGATTCGGTCGGCTGCAGCGATCTTGCAGCGGAACATGGAGAGCCTGCTAAAGTTGGTTCCTTGCACAGTGGTCTTCCAGGACAACATATTGGTTACAGGTCGGGACACCATGGAGCACCTGAAGAATCTTGAGAAGGTTCTTAGTCGGTTGGATCGCGTGGGGCTCAGCTTGAAATGCTCGGCGTGTGTTTTCCTGCCACAGGATGTTGAATTATTAGGAAGGAGAATCACAACAGAGGGCATCAGACCCACCGACACCAAGACGGAGGCCATCAACAACGCGCCGCGACCACAGAACATGATGGAGCTGCGGTCGTTCCTGGGACTCCTTAACTACTTTGGTGATTTCCTACCTGGGTTAAGCATCCTGCTAGAACCCCTACATGCGCTACTGCGCAAGGGAGATGACTGGGTATGGGGGAATTCACAAGAGGCTACCTTTAAGAAAGCCAGAAATTTATTGTGTTCTAACAAACTGCTTGTCCTGTATAACCCTTGTAAATGATTGGTGTTAGCTTGCGATGCATCGTCATACAGGGTTGGGTGTGTGTTACAACAGGCTAATGAATTGGGAATTTTACAACCAGTTGCATATGCGTCCAGAAGTTTGTCCAAGGCCGAAAGGGCCTACAGCATGGTTGAAAAAGAGGCTCTGGCGTGCATTTACGGGGTAAAAAAAATGCACCAGTACTTGTTTGGTCTCAAGTTCGAACTTGAAACTGACCACAAGCCACTCATATCGCTTTTCTCGGAGAGCAAAGGGATTAATACCAATGCCTCTGCCCGCATCCAAAGATGGGTGCTCACGCTGTCAGCATACAACTATGTAATCCGCCACAGACCGGGCACAGAGAACTGCGCAGATGCTCTCAGTCGGCTACCATTGCCCACCACCGGGGTAGAAATCGCACAGTCAGCGGACTTGCTCATGGCCATGGAGGCATTTGAGAACGAGAAATCCCCCGTTACGGCCCGCCAGATCAGGACTGGACCAGCCGGGATCCTTTACTGTCCCTGGTAAAAAACTGTCCTGCATGGGAGCTGGTCCAGTGTCCCAGTGGAGATGCAGGAAGTGATTAAGCCATTCCACAGATGCAAAGATGAGCTGTCCCTGCAGGCGGACTGTCTTTTGTGGGGCAATTGTGTAGTCGTGCCCAAGAAAGGCAGAGACACATTCATTTACGAACTACACAGCACCCACCCTGGCATCGTGATGATGGCCTGGCATCGACTCAGATTTAGAGTCATGTGTGCTCCAGTGCAACACTTGCTCTCAGTTGAGCAATGCACCCAGAGAGGCAACGCTAAATTTGTGGTCCTGACCATCCAAATTGTGGTCGAAGATCTATGTAGACTATGCGGGCCCATTCCTCGGCAAAATGTTTTTGGTTGTTATGGATGCTTACTCAAAGTGGATTGAATGTGCAATAATGTCTGTAAGCACGTCCACGGCCACCATTGAAAGTCTACGAGCTATGTTTGCCATGCATGGCCTGCCTAATGTCCTAGTCAGTGACAATGGGCCGTGCTTCACCAGTGCGGAATTCAAAGAATTCATGACACGCAACGGGATCAAACATACCATATCTGCACCGTTCAAGCCTGCATCCAATAGCCAGGCAGAACGGGCAGTTCAGACCATCAAGCATAGCTTGAAACACATGTCGAAAGGCTCCCTGCAGACCCGGTTGTCCCGAGTCGATAGACTGTTGGAAAATGATCATCAATGCATCCACTATTTCTAGGGCCACTTCCTTAAGTACTCTGGAATGCAGACTATCAGGCCCCGGGGATTTATCGGCCTTCAATCCCATCAATTTCCCAAACACAATTTCCTGACTAATAATGATTTCTTTCAGTTCCTCCTTCTTGCTAGACCCTCGGTCCCCTAGTATTTCCAGAAGGTTATATGTGTATTCCTTCGTGAAGACAGAACCGAAGTATTTGTTCAATTGGTCTGCCATTTCTTTGTTCCTCATTATAAATCCACCTGATTCTGACTGCAAGGGACCTACGTTTATCTTCACTAATCTTTTTCTCTTCACATATCTATAGAAGCTTTTGCAATGCGTTTTTATGTTCGCAGCAAGCTTCCTCTCATACTCTATTTTCCCCCTCCTAATTAAACGCTTTGTCCTCCTTTGCTGAATTCTAAATTTATCCCAGTCCTCAGGTTTTGTAAACAGTACAAGGAGAATTCAAGTGAGGTATTACCTTGCAATAATTTGTCATAAATAATGTGTTATAATTCCTTCTCAATAAACTGCCCTAATGTATAGGCTAGAGCAGCATTGATAGGATTTTCCTTTGTATCTTTACCAGTTTAGAGGTGGTATTGGGTGTAAACAGGGTTTCTGCTGTAAGTTTAGAGGGTTAAGAGATACTGTCTGAACTTGCTGGTCGATTTATACCATGCCATTGTTTACTCCACGCAAACAGCATTAGTCTCTCCGTTATTTTGAAGAACTTGTTGGATTTTCATATTAATTGCCCACTAAACTTGATGCAGAAAGTTAACGGAGAACTACAGACCAGTTAGCCTGACATCAGTAGTAGGGAAAATGCGAGAATCTATTATTAAAGACATGGTAACAGGGCACTTAGAAAATAATAATCGGATGGGCAGAGTCAACACGGATTTATGAAAGGGAAATCGTGTTTGACAAATATGTTAGAGTTTTTTGAGGTTGTAACCAGCAGAATAGATAATGGGGAACCAGTGGATGTGGTGTATTTGGATTTTCAGAAGGCATTCGATAAGATGCCACACAAGAGATTATTAAACAAATTAGGGCTCATGGGATTGGGGGTAATAAACTAGCATGGATTGAGGATTAGTTAACGGACAGAACACAGAGAGTAGGAATAAATGGGTCATTTTCGGTTTTACAGGCTGCAACCAATGGGGTACTGCAAGGATCAGTGCTTGGGCCCCAGCTATTCACAATCGATATCAATGATTTAGATGAGGGAACCAAATGTAATATATCCAAGTTTGCTGATGGGACTGTAAGTTGTGAGGAGGATTCAAAGAGACATCAAGGGAGTATGGACAGGCTAAGTGAGTGGGCAAGAGCACGGCAAATGGACTAGCATGTGGAGAAATATGAAGTTATCCATTTTGGTAAAAAATAGAAAAGCAGAGTATTTTTTAACTGGTGAGAGATTGGGAAATGTTGGTGTTCAGAGGGACCTGGGTGTCCTTGTACATGAATCACTGAAAGTTAACATATAGGTACAGCAAGCAATTAAAGAAGCAATTGGCCTTTGTTGCAAGAGGATTTGAGCATAAGAGTAAAGGCATCTTACTGCAATTATATAGTGAGATCATACCTGGAGTATTGTGTATAGTTTTGATCTCCTTACCTAAGGAAGGATATACTTGCCATAAAGGGAGTGCAACAAAGGTTCACCAGACTGATTCCTGGGATGAGGGGATTGTCCTATGAGGAGAAATTGAGTAGACTAGGCCTATGTTCTCTCAGGTTTGGAAGAATTTAGAGGTGATCTCATTGAAACATACAAAATTCTTACAGAGCTTGACAGAGTAGTTGCAGGGAGGATGTTTCCCCTGGCTGGGGAGTTTAGAACCAGGGTCACAGTCTCAGAATAAAGGGTTGGCCATTTAGGACTGAGATGCGGCCATTTAGCACTAAGATGAGGAGAAATTTCTTCACTTAAGGGTGGTGAATCTTTGGAATTCTCTACCCCAGAGGGCTGTGGAGGCTGAATTGTTGAGTATATTCAAGACAGAGATCGATAGATTTTTAGATATTAAGGGAATCAAGTGATATGGGTATAGAGCAGGCAAGTGAATTTGAGGTAGAAGATCAGTCATGATCTTATTGAATGGTGGAGCAAACTCGAGGGCCCAAATGGCCTACTCCTGCTCCTATTTCTTATGTTCTTATAAAGTGATATTAGAACAGGTAACCAAAAGCTTGGTCAAAGAGGTCAGTTTTACGGAGCAACTTAAAAGAGAGAGAGAGAGGCAGAGTGGTTTCGGGAGGGAATTCCAGAGCTTAGGGCTGAGGTAGCTGAAGACACTGCCACTAATAGTGGAGCAAAGAAAATCGGGAATGCTCAAGAGGCCAGAATTGAAGGAATGCAGAGATCTTGGAGGGTTGTAGGGCTGGAGGAGGTTACAGAGATAGGGAAGGGCCAGGTCATGGAAGGATTTGTATACAAGGATGAGATTTTTAAAATTGAGGTATTGCCAATAGTAAGCCGATAGACCTGTGTTTTATTACATTTTTACAAATGTCTTTGTGCAGTTTTTAATGTGTACAAGTGCCTCATCTTGTACCCCATTTTAAGTTATGTTGCTATTTGTTTGCAGTTGTGCTATGTTTCGGCAAAACAGGATTTTCAAGATCTAGCCCAAACGATTGGGAGACTGGCCTTGAAATTCAGCTATGGAGCACCTGTTTTGCGGGCGCTAAACAGCCTCTAAAGCCTCTATTATGGCGGGCAGGACATTTACCCACATTTCCGGCCGAAGTGCACAGCCGCCATATTGGATAAGGTTGTTAGGAGCGCACTTTGGGAACATTTAAAGGGGAAAATAATTTATTTAAACTAGTATTCTGCACTTCTTACAGGCCCCGTTCTCGATTTTTGAATGCCCCAGTGCTTCACTCAGCATGTGCTGAACTGGCCCAGTACCATGTGGCGCTAACTGGCATGAGGCTCAATATCGGGGTTCCTCGGACCTCATCATTCAGGTGTAAGGACCGTACCTTGCAGTCCCCTGCGCTCCCAAAAATGGATGCACCCAAATTGATAGGCCATGAAATTGTGATAAACTTTTACACTCATGTGACCTCTACAGCAGATGTTCTGCTACTTGTTGGCCTGAATGTGGTTGAGAAGTGAGAGCTCCAACAAGAGTACTTCTGATGCACTGGCAAATTCAAAAACAACACCATTAGAGTACTAACTAGAGCATGAACCAACAGCCCATTAAAATCCAGCTTAACTGTTGTAAGTAATGCTCCTCAAAATGATATTGCTTTTATATTATTGCTTTTATCCACAGACATACAAATATCTCAAGAATATTTCTAACCCCATCTGTTTTAGAGATGTTGGAAAACTTCCCTTTAATTTAAATTATAGTGAATATTTTTAATGAGAGTTGATATTTTACACTTTTTAAACAGGATTTCAAATTATATATGCTATTTCCAGGACTCATGACAAGATTGTTCTTTGCTAGCTGAAATCAAGACTCTGAACAAAAACCACATAATACTTGTATCCAGTAACGTCAGCAGGTCTTCTTCATCCATCTTTCTGCGACCTCATCGAGAAAATACTGAAGAGTACAGCTAATGCTTTCCCTGTGTCATTGATTGTAATAGCCTCTGGGAGATAACCTTTGACCCGAGGCTGAAATCGTAGCAGGCACCAGAAAATGTAATTTGATTTATTATACATTCCATTCCACCTTTACAAACTATACAGAATTTATCCCTTATAGGATCACGGCAGGAATATGTTTAATCTTTCTTACTTCCTTTATCTCTGTGGAAAGAAAGTGACATTGATTGGCAGTAATTTCATTTACAGACTCGGCAGATTTTAAGATAAACTGACCTGTAAAGACATTACATTTTATCGAGAGTTAATAATCCAGCCGTTTGTCCATCATGTACCATTTACTTGAAAAGAGGCAACTTTTCAATGTGTAACTTAATCTACAGAAAACTGACACTATGGAGGTCAGTTTAACCCCCAAACCAAGTGGATTGTCGGGTGGGATGTTACAATTTAAAAAATCTCAAATCTGAACCTGCCTCGTACCCTCCCCACTTCTGGTTTTAACAGGTGGGGCAGGGGCGGGCAACCAACCCCCTCCTAGCAGGCGGGTCACTTGTTTAAATATTTTAACGAGGCTGTGTGCCTCATATTTTATCTCTCTTCCAGCTTTAATGCTGGCCAGCCGGGTTTCCTAGGCCTCGGGAAACCCAGCAGCTAAAGGGAGGTGAGGACTACTGCATGGAAGAGTTGAGTGCCTTTCCAACACTGCCTATGGGCCAGGAGGAGCAGGAATGCTTCCCCAGGACACCAAGCAAACCTGCTTTTCTCCCCATGATCGGACCCACCCCCCGCGATCACCAAAGCCCCACCAATCCCTCATCTCTGCCCCGGATAACTCTCCGATCCTCCGCGATCACCCGCTGATCCTCTTAACCATGGAAAGCTATCTGCTCCTGGGCTTCAGCCTCTTCTGCAGTGTTCCCCATTGGACAGGGAGCCAAGCCTGTCAATCAAGCTAACTTCCAGACGTGTATCCTCTACTCTACAGGGTTCACCCGACAAGAACTCCTCCTGGCACGCTTTGAAATCCTGCCCAAGTAGTGTATTCTATAGACTACAAACTAGTGGGAGCAAATTTTCAGAGAAATTACTGAGAGATGCCAGAACTATAGAATAGTGATGATAGGGGACTTCAACTATCTTAATATAGACTGAGATAATAATAGTGTAAAGGACAGAGAGGGGAAAGAATTTCTGAAGTATGTTAAGAAGAACTTTCTTGATCTGTATGTTTCTGGCCCAAAGATGAAGAAGGCATTGCTAAATATCATTCTGGGGAATGAGGTAAGTCAAGTGGAGCAAGTGTCAGGAGGTGAACATTTAGGGAATAGTGATCATAGCATCATAAGGATTAGATTAGCTATGGAAAAGGACAGGAAGCAATCAAAAGTAAAAATACTTAATTGGAGGAAGGCAAATTTCAGTGGGATGAGAATGGATCTGGCCCGGGTAAATTGGAATCAAAGATTGGCAGGCAAAACAGTAGTGGAAAAATGGGCTGCTTTTAAAGAGGAAATAGTTCAGGTACAGTTGAGGTACATTCCCAACAGGGGTAAAGGTAGAGTAACTAAAGTCGGAGCTCCCTGGATGATGAAAGAGATAGAGAGTAAGATGAAGCAGAAAACGAGCACATATGACAGATGTCAGGTCAAGAATACATTTGAGAGTCAGGCTAAATATAGAAAGTTCAGAGGCAAAGAGAGGGTATGAGAATAGAATGACAGCTAACATAAAAGGTAATCCAAAAGTCTTCTACAGGCATAGTGGGCTCAATTTTCCCCAAGCCCGTTTTCTGGTGTATTGCCAGAGTTACGCCTGTTTTTCCAGGTCAGAAATGCGCCAGAAATACTTTGCCAAAGTTTCCCCGGTCTATCATTCAAATTTGGCGCCGCGCAGCGTGTCCAGTCACCTTGGGGGGAGTGGAGCCTGCTGTCTGCGGCAAAAAGCGATGCCGCACCTTCTGTGCATGCGCGGGAAAGAAAGTTATGGTTTTGAAGTCGTTCCAATGGATGCGCATGCTCAGTACAGCTCAGATTTGGCAATCAGCCATTTTTAAAGAGCCAGTTGTGTGTGTTACAAGTGCTGTGTGAGAGCATTGGAAAAATCGCAGCTGCAGCAATACAAGATGCAACACGGTGCAAGGACCAAGAATTTCTTACAGGAAGAAGTGGAGGCACTAGTTACTGGGATTGAGAACAGATGGCAGGAGCTGGACACTAGCAGAGGTCACATAAAAGTTCAACCCAAAGAAAAGAAGAAATGCTGAAACCAAGTTGCAAAAGATTACTACGCAGTCGTGAACACCATGAGATCTGGAGGCCACTGTAAAAAGAAATGGCAGGACCTTGGTCAAGTAGTTAGTGTAAGTAATATTTTCATTTATTCAATGCAATTGTAAATGTGACCAGCTGTATATGTCCCACCCAGCAGAAAGACACTGGGCTAGATTTTCCACTTTTGCGCTTATCGAACAAAAATGGATATTATTTCCTGTGTGGGCGGTAAAAAGGGGCTTTCAGATCATCAGCTTCTCGCCCATTCTCAAAGCAGCTAGAGCAATATGACATGGGCGGTAGCATTAAATCTCGCTGACCTTCTGCCATAAAGAGTCGCCGTCCTTAGCAACGGCACGGCAACGCTCGATTCCCGCGATTGAGGAGGACAAGGGTCATCGTGACATACGCAGAAGAGGAGACAGAGAGAGAGGGAGCCGAGAGGGACTGAAGGCGTGTGTGGCTGTGGTGTGTGATAATGTAATACGGGTGATATCGGATCAGCAACGTGTTGCACATCTCTTCCCCCATTTTGATTGTCATTGTATAACAGGCACCTGGTTTGCATTATCGTCCAAAGTCAAAATTATACCCCAAATGTGCAAGATCTAACTGAGATGCACAGACAAGCACAATTCTCTCTGATAGCAGCAAGAAAATGCATCACCCCTTTGATGACAAAATTCAACTCGTTCCATCACACACATTAAATAAATGTTGGCAGTCTCACAAATCCCACAAAACACCCCATGCAGAGGGAAGGACAGCTTGATGCCAATGGAAATATGACAATCGGTTCCAAGGTGTACAGAAAGAATGATTCAACCCACTATCCACTAGAAAAGGTGGGCTAGTCTCCATACACCTTTTTGATGTTGTGCTGCCCTTACCTTGTTTCCAGATTTTAAGCCTGTTAAATACTGTATAACTATGCCACCAATGTGCCATTCTGTAAATGTCATGTTGAGAATATACACACCAACAGTGACTATTTCAAAAGCAATTGATTTAATGTGCTTTGATGCATCCCTCGGATCTGATATAATGCTGTACAAATGCAATTTCTTTCCTTCCAACTATAACACTGTGTAAAACAGCAGTTTCTTGCAAAAAAAAAATAAAAAGCATTGTATTTCTATCTGGCCTGTTGATTGTTAAATGTTTGCCAGATTTGCTGTATCAACTTGCAATCTGTTTGTAATGTTTAGTTCCTTGGAAAAAATATAATAAAAATGCTTTTATCTTGATCTGGAGAAATCTGTACAATTTTTCATTCCATGTTTAGAAAAGAGACGTGAAGTTAATGAGCCATTCTGTAAAGTGTGTAATGTTATTGCCATTCATTGCACGTGTCTGGTTCTATAAACATTGAAAAGTAGCCCAGTTCTTGAGATGTTAAGTTATTGATGTTACTATGGCTGCACAAACAAGAGCTCTGGTGCAAAGATAATTAACATGATCACTTGCACTGCACTGTACTATAAACAAGTCTGACAGGGTAAATTTCTGAAAAAGTAGGTAACATTTTAAAACAAAATAGTGACATAATTTTTCAAATATTTTATTGCATTTTTGATACAGACCGCATAACAGTCGCTTTTGCAGGGTTTTGATCTTGCCTTTGATAAATGATTTAGTCCAAAATATTTTTCTTCTACGGTGACTGCAGGCATAGACATGAAGCACCAATTGGGAATTAGCAAAAAGGCATGTTGGCTCTTGCCATGACTTTAAAGGGGCAGGGCATTGGTACCAAAGGGATCTGAATTCAGTGAAGCACAGGTACTTAAAAACATAAGAACATAAGAAATAGGAGCAGGAGTAGGCCATACGGCCCCTCGAGTCTGCTCCGCCATTTAATACGATCTTGGCTGATCCGATCATGGACTCAGGTCCACTTTCCTGCCCGCTCCCCATAACCACTTATTCCCTTATCGGTTAAGAAACTGTCTATCTCTGTCTTAAATTTATTCAATGACCCAGCTTCCACAGCTCTCTGAGGCAGCGAATTCCACAGATCCACAACCCTCTGAGAAAATAAATATCTCCTCATCTCAGTTTTAAATGGGCAGCCCCTTATTCTAAGATCATGCCCCCTAGTTCTCGTCTCTCCCATCAGTGGAAACATTCTCTCTGCATCCACCTTGTCCCCATCTTATACGTTTCGATAAGATCACCTCTAAATCTTCTGAATTCCAATGAGTAGAGGCCCAACCTACTCAACCTTTCCTTATAAGTCAACCCCCTCATCTCAGGAATCAATCTAGTGAACCTTCTCTGGACTGCCTCCAAAGCAAGTATATCCTTTTGTAAATATGAAAACCAAAACTGCATGCAGTATTCCAGGTGTGGCCTCACCAATACCCTGTATAACTGTAGCAAGACTTCCTTGCTTTTATACTCTATCGCCTTTGCAATAAAGGCCAAGATTCCATTGGCCTTCCTGATCACCTGCTGTACCTGCATACTAACCTTTTGTGTTTCATGCACAAGCACCCCCAGGTCCTGCTGTACTGCAGCACTTTGCAATCTTTCTCCATTTAAATAATAACTTGCTCTTTGATTTTTTTCTGCCAAAGTCAAAGAAACCTCACACTTTCAAACATTATACTCTGCCAAATTTTTGCCCACTCACTTAGCCTGTCTATGTCCTTTTGAAGATTTTTTGTGTCCTCCTCACACATTGCTTTTCCTAGCATTTTTGTATCATCAGCAAACTTGGCTATGTTACACTCGGTCCCTTCTTCCAAGTCGTTAATATAGATTGTAGATAGTTGGGGTCCCAGCACTAATCCCTGCGGCACCCCACTAGTTACTGATTGCCCACCCGAGAATGAATCGACTCTCTGTTTTCTGTTTGTTAGCCAATCCTCTATCCAGGAGGGAAGAGAACTGGAGAGGACCTCAAAAACCAAGCACTAAGCATTGCAAGGAAAAGCTCAAACAATTAAAATACTAATAAAATTGAAGTAAATCCTACCGGAGAAATGCGAGCTGCTGACCGCGATGTCACGAGGGGTGGGGGTGGGTAGCCAGAGAGAGAGAGAGAGAGAGAGAGAGAAAGAGAGAGAGAGAGAAAGATGCTGGTATACAATACACTTTTTCTCTCCCACCCCCCAAAACACTCTTTCTTCCCCCCGCAAAACTCTCCTCCTCCCCCCCCCCACAATACACTCTTTCTCTCCCCCCCAAAACACACTTTCTCCCCCCCAAAAAACTCTCCTCCTCCCCCCCAAAAACTCTCCTCCTCCCCCACAATACACTCTTTCTCTCCCCCCACCCCCATACACTCTTTCTCTCTCCCCCCCCCCCGAAAAACTCTCCCCCTCCCCGACCCTCTAAACAAAACTCTCAAGCACACAAAAAATAGAACCAAAGTCCTACCTGGCCTGGGAACTCAGCGGGTTGGCTGGCTGGTGCAGGAGGCCACTCAGCCGGGGATAGGGTGCGGCGAGATCGGACGTCCCTTCGGCCGGGGATAGGGGCTATGAGCATCGGGTCCTGCTCACAGCCCACAGGACGCGCTGGGAGGACAGGAGCATGCGCGCAGGCCTCACTGAGCATGCGTCCAGGTGCCGGCATTGCTTTCTGTGCTGGACTATTTCTCCCGCCCCCCTCTTCAAACTGCACGCCATGCCATGACTCCAGGGACTCCGAAGAGCGGCCAGTATGGGACCCCTTTTTTCTGGCACACTTTCCAGCGTGCAAAGTCGTTGCACTTCAGGTCAGTGTGCTGAAAAAACAGCTTGGGCAATGTTGGGCGCATTGTACTGGACTTGAAATGCCTCTTTCTTTCTAGGCCTACTAATATATTGTCTAAGGAAGGACTTCTGTACATATTTTAGGAATTACATTTATTTTTCTCTATTTACTCCCTTCCATCTCAATTTGTAAGTGGCAATTGCTGGCAATCCAGGGAGGGCTCAAAATTGTGCTTATCAGCTTTCTAATGACCAACTAAGGACTATCCATTTGGGGGTTGTGAGGAGGGTGGAGGGTGAAAAATGAGGGGGGAGAAATTCGGCTACTTTGTGCCTCCCGTTAGTGCCCCATGGGGTGCAAATGAGTTTGCTATCGGGTGCGGTGAGAATAGCGCCTTCCGCTGAATTCGGCGGGGACTTTGCGACGGCGATAACACATAGATCTGATACGCCCAGCGATGCTGATGTCCTCACCATGTGCAGCGCCCCGGTAGCGATTCGGAAAAATAATTGGCCCTCACTGGTTTTCAGTCGGCTGGAGGAGCACTATTTAAAAGTGCCAGCATCCAGCTCACTTTTAGCCAGCCAATAATGGTTCCTTCTCAGTTTCACATTAGCAGACAGCCATTTTGAATGAATTGCAGTTGGAGGACTATTGTGGCTCATAAAGATTCCTGACTTTCATTGAGGGCAGATTTGCAAGTTCAACATTTATATTGTTTCATGGGCATTTTCTGGCACTGGATCTCGTGCTCCAGTGTTAGCGTTGGAGGCAACTGAGGCACAGAGAAAGACAACAAAATGTGGCCAGAGGGAGGAAGGCCAACAGGGCTCTCAACAGGAGACCTTACCCTCCCAGGGTATTCTGGCAGAAGTACTCCTGCATCAATTTCACTGAGGAACAGTGTGTTCGAAGGCTGCACTTCAGCAAGGACATGGTCACAGAGCTCTGCCACCACCTACAACCTGATCTCGAGCCTCAGACCAGGGTGAGGACGGCTCTCTCAGTGGCAATCAAGTTCATCATTGTGCTCAATTTCTACACCAGTGGATCCTACCAGTGTGCAACAGGAGACATCTCCAACATTTCCCAGTTTGCCATTCACTTCTGTATCCGCGAGGTCACAGATGCTCTCTATAGAAGGAGGATGGATTTAATTTCCTTCTCCATCACCATATAGAAGCAGCAACAAGCATGCATGTGGTTTTGCCAAGTTAGTGGGCTTCCCCATGATGCAGGGCATCATTGACTGCACCCACATTGCTTTATGGGCACTGCAAACAATCCTGAGGCATTCCGTGACTACAATGGCTACCACTCACTTAATGTGAAGTTGGTGTATGACCACACACACCGAATCCTCACCGTTACTGCCTGCTATCCTGGCAGCAGCCAAAATGCATTCATCATGCGCTGGACCCGTGCCAGTTCTCTTTCAGCTACCATATCAAGCTCGCTGCTGGCTGGTTCCAGACAAAGGCTATCCACTCTTCACCTGGCTCATGACTCTCCTCCGCAACCCCAATAATCGTGCCTAGTACTCATATAATGAGAGCCATGCTTCCACCAGGAACATCATTGAGCAGACTATTGGAGTGCGCAAGCAATGGTTCCGCTGCATTGACCGCGCAAGAGAAGTCCTCCAGTACTCGGCTGAGCGGGTGTCCCTTTTGTCTGCATCGGTTGCACAACTTGGCCATCGTGAGGGCGCAGCCATTGCCATGAGGCATAGCACCACCACCTGAGGAGGAAGTGGACGGAGAGGAGGAGGACGAGGATGAAGAGGAGGAGGAACAGGAGCAGCAACAGCAGCGACAGAGGAAGCACAAAATCGGCCTTCTGCAAGGGTGGTCCATGATCCTTTCATCAGACTTTGGTTCCAATGAATTCCAGGCAACTTCCCAATTGCTCTGCACGTCCTCATCATTACATCAATTTCTCATTCCATACCACAACCCAAAACTAAAATGAGAGACAGCACCAAATGTACAACATTCCAATTAAGCGTTTAACCAAGAACATTAACCACATATATAAACAAAAATTACATGTACTATTCACCCTTGTGCAGAACCTTACATTCCCTCTTAATACTGTATTTACCTATTCTATTGCTGCTATGTATTGTCTCCCCAGTGGCTGCAGCACGGCTGGTGGAAGGCTGCTGAGTGTCAGGACCAGAGACTACGGATGGCCGTGCAGGATCCCCTCGACCAGCTCTGGGCTTGGAAGGCCCGGCTGTAGACTGCACCACCTCAGGCTGGGCGGTAGCAGTCTGGGCTGGCTGAATGACAGGCAGCGCCAAGTGCAATGGCAGAGTGGTAGTGGTGGGATCAGGACTGCTGTCCTCTTGAGAGAGGACAGCAGGTTCCTGCAGCACTGACCCACTGCCACTCCACCGGCGCAGCACCTCAGCATCCCTAACAATCTGCTGGAGTACAGTTCGGTGGCCTGCTGTGACACCGTGAGATCGCTGGTGAACTGTAGTGGACCCAACGATGATGGCAGCAGTCAGAGCTCACGTGGCATCCAGCTGAGATTGCATGAGAACAGTCTGAGTTTCAATGCCATCTACCATTGTCTGCATTACAGCACCAAGATGTTGCGTTACTTCCGCCTGTGTGGCAATGGGAGCTGTCACATCATGTGTCATGAGATCTGGGTCTCCACGGTCTCTCTGGGAGTCCATCATCGTCTGCAGACTGGCAATGATGGGCTCCATGTCTAGCTCTGTGCAATGTGGGAGGCGGACTCCTGCATGCTCCTTACCATTGCTGAGAGGCTCTTGGGCACCGTTGCCATTTAACCTATCATCTTGGAGTGCATGGTCATCACCCTTGTTGTGAATGCCTCCCCATCGAGGTACTCATCTGAGTCCTGTGGAGCAGAACTCACGTACAAACTCTCCCTCCGGGGACCTGGCCCTTGAGCTACCCTTTCTCCTTGGCGTCACTGCAGCTCGCTCATCCCTGGTGCATCACCCAGTGCAGACCCCTCTGCTAAGCTTGCCTCTAACGATTGCTTGGTGCCTGTCTCTGAGCTGGTGCTGTGGGTGAGAGATGCAATGACTCAATGCTTCGGTCCTTCTCCTTCCTCACTCTCAGTGGGAGGCTCAGAGACAGGCTGGCCATCTGGTTGGTGATTATCAGAAAGCATAAAGGCACAAGACTCGTGTTAAGGTAAGGGCAGGGTGGCAGGAATGGAGCAAGGAATGCAGACAGCATCAAGAGCTGGAAAGTGATAAAGCCTTCCGGTGTGAGGGGGAACTGGGATGAGAAGAGGAAAGGGGATAAAGATGCCATTGTTGCCCCCAGCTGGGTCGGCATCACTGACGATTACGTTGCCACTACTTACTGTCCAATGAGTTGCAGCACTCACTCTTCTAAGTCTGAGAGCAGCTGGAGCTGAGGTTCCCCCCCTCCCCTCCACCGGTCCTCTGCTGCTCCATCCTATTTTGTGCTACCTTGTCCTGCAAAATAAATAAATGTGAGTGAGTCAGAGTCCAGCTATGTGTCTGGGAGATATGCCTGCTATCATTGAATAGCTGTGAATGTAGGCAAGGATTGATATGAGGTTGTGAGTTTTGAGTAGTTGGAGATGTTTGGTGGGTGAGTAGAGGGGGAGCGATGCTTTGTGCAGTGTGCACAGACAGAGATTCAGATGTTGGTATGCAGGAACTGTTGAAGCATGTACACACCTTGACCACATGACTGAGGTTGTTGAATTTTTTACGACACAGTGTCAGGCTACATTGCATGACATGACTGGCTGAGACCTCCTGTGCCACTTCCCTCCACATTGCCCTGAAAATCTGGCACAATGGTTTCCTTCCACTGGCCGGGAACAGTGCTTCCCTCCTTTGCTGCACTGCAGCCACCAATGCCTCCAACGTGACATCAGTGAACCAACAAGCTCTCTCCCTGGGATTTGGATTGAGACTAGCCATAGTAATGAGGTGTTTCACTTTCTCTCAGGTCGACTTCAGTGCCAGGAATGATGAAAATGAGCAGCTGCACATTGATAGAACCTCCCCTTTAAGAGCTGGAATGAGCCAGTGTGAAGGATTGAAGGATGATTGCTGAATGCAAGTCACATAAAATTAGGAGCGTCTGGTGGTAGCACCCCTGTAGCACCCCACTGAGGTCATTAGCGCTTGATTTAGCACCCCATATCCTTTCTGGGGCCCAATTTAGAAGAAGTTTATTATCCTTAGCGCCTTGCGCTTATTTTTCAAAATTAAAAAAGTTAACGCCCCAAATGGGGCACTACCGAATTTCTTCCCCAAAATCATGTAGGTTCAAGCTGCTTTGTGATTAGGTTTAAAACATCATCTGCTATCCCACAGAAAGGAAGTGCTTAATTTGATATTTTGTGGCATTGATAATTAGACGGTATGCTGAAGCCTGTTTTCTTGCCTAGATTTTTAGTTCCGTAGTCTCCGTGTGGGAAGTACCCAAAACCATGCTAAATATGTTAAACATATGTATCTGAAGCAAAAAACAAATGTTCCCGTCTGAAAATTGAGTCTGACAAAAAGTCATGAATGTTTGCTCTCCCTTTTCCTCGGTAGTCTTTGACTACAGGGGCTGATGCAACTTGGCCCGATGTAATGTGAAATAACTCATCTGCCTCTAAGGAAGAGTCAAAAGGATTAACCATATTCATGACATTTCTGACATCCTTTTTATCACACTCCCTTCTTGTCTTGTCCAAGTCAACCCGAAATCTTGTTGATGTTCTATGACCAACCATCTCTTGACATTCTCTGCTTATAGGAGTCCTCTCATGCTGTGACAAGGTCCACCTTGATATAGTTCCCTTGTTCAGAGTAAATACTGTCAAACCTCCCTTTGTCAGAGGAAACAAGATTCGTAAGTAGTAATCAAAGAGGTCTTCCTGTGCTAAATGATATATACTTTAATGCAAGGAGTATAGTGAATAAGGCGGATGAGCTAAGAGCACAGGTAGACACTTGGGAGTATGACATTATAGCCATTACAGAGACATGGCTGAAAGAGGGGCAGGTTTGGCAGATCAATATTCCTGGTTACAGGATTTTTAGATAAGACAGAAAGGGCGGGGGGGGGGGTATTGATTAACAAAACTATTACAGCCGTGAGGAGGAATGCTTTGTTAGAGGGATCATCAAATGAGGCCATATGGGTCAAATTGAAAAATAAAAAAGGGGAGATCACACTGCTGGACGTGTATTATAGACCCCCAAACAATGGGAGGGAGATAGAAGAGCAAATATGTAAGCAAATTTCTGTGAAGTCCAAAAACTATAGGGCAGTAATAGTAGGGGATTTTAACTATCTAATATTGATTGGGACAAATATAGTGTGAAGGGTATAGAGGGTGCGGAATTCTTAAAATATTCAAGAGAACTTTTTTAGTTAGTTGTAACAAGCCCAATACAAGAGGGGTTGAGTTTGGATTTAGTTTTGGGGACTGAAGCTGGGCAGGTGGAACGGGTATTAGTGGGAGAGCACTTGGATGCCAATGACCATAATTCAGTCAGTCAGATTCAAGGTAGTTATGGATAAGAACATAAGAAATAGGAGCAGGAGTAGGCCATTTGGCCCCTCGAGCCTGCTCCACCATTCAATAAGATCATGGCTAATGTGATCATGGATTCAGCTGTACTTCCCTGCCTGCTCTCCATAACCCTTTACTCCCTTATCGCTCAAAACTCTGTCTATCTCTGCCTTAAATATATTCAATGACTCAGCCTCTACAGCTCTCTGGGGCAGAGATTTACAGCTCTCTGAGAGAAGAAATTTCTTCTCATCTCAGTTTCAAATGGGCGGCACCTTATTCTAAGACTATGTCCTCTAGCTTTAGTTTCCCCTGAGTGGAAATATACTCTCTGCATCCACCTTGTCGAGCCCCTTCATTATCTTATATGTTTCAGTAAGATCACCTCTCATTCTTCTGAACTCCAAAGTGTATAGGCCCAACTTACTCAACCTATCCTCATAAGTCAACCACCTCATCTCCGGAATCTACCTAGTGAACCTTCTCTGAACAGCCTCCAATACACGTATATCCTTCCTTAAATACGGAGACCAAAACTGCACACAGTACTCCAGATGTGGCCTCACCAATACCCTGCACAATTGTAGCAGGATTTCTCTGCTTTTATACTCTATCCCCCTTGCAATAAAGGCCAATATTCTACTTGCCTTCCCAATTACTTGCTGTACCCTCATACTTCCTTTTTGTGTTTCATGCACAAGGACCACCACGTCACTCTGCACTGCAGCACTTTGCAATTTTTCTCCATTTAAATTATAATTTGCTTTTCTATTTTTTCTGCCAAATTGGATAACCTCACATTTTCCCACATTATACTCCCTCTGCCAAATTTTTGCCCACTCACTTAGCCTGTCTATATTCCTTTGCAGATTTTTTGTGTCCTCCTCACAATTTGCTTTCCAGCCATCTTTGTATCATCAGCAAACATGGCTATATTACACTCGGTCCCTTCATCCAAGTCATTAATATAGATTGTAAATAGTTGTGGAGTCAGCATCGATCCCTGTGGCATCCCATTAGTCCCTGTTTGCCAACCAGAAAATTACCCATTGACACCGACTCTCTGCTTTCTGTCAGTTAACCAATCCTCTGTCCATGCTAATATATTACCCCCAACCCCGTGAGCTTGTATCTTGTGCAGGAACCTGTTATGTGGCACCTTATTGAATGCCTTCTGGAAATCCAAATACACCACATCCACTGGTTCCCCTTTATCCACCCTGCTTGTTACATCCTCAAAGAACTCCAACAAATTTGTCAAACATGATTTCCCTTTCATAAAACCATGCTGACTCTGCTTGATTGAATCATACTTTTCCAAATGTCCTACTACTGCTTCCTTAATAATGGACTCCTACATTTTCACACGACAGATGTTACGCTAACTGGTCTATAGTTTCCTGCTTTTTGTCTGCCTTCTTTTTTAAATAGGGGTGTTACATTTGCCTTTTTCCAATCTGCTGGGACCGCCCCAGAATCCAGGGAATTTTGGTAGATTACAACCAATGCATCGACTATCTCTGCAGCCACTTTTCTTCAGTTAGGGGTAATATATTAGCATGGATAGACGATTGGCTAACTAACAGAAAACAGAGAGTCGGAATAAATGGTTCATTCTCTGGTTGGCAATCAGTAACTAGTGGAGTGCCACATGGATCAGTGCTGGGACCCTAACTATTTACAATCTATATTAACGACTGGGAAGAAGGGACTGAGTGTAACGTAGCCAAGTTTGCTGACGATACAAAGATGTGAGAAAAAGCAATGTGTTGAGGAGGACACAAAAAATCTGCAAAAGGACATAGACAGGCTAAATGAGTGGGAAAAAATTTGGCAGATGGAGTATAATGTTGGAAAGTGTGAGGTCATGCACTTTGGCAGAAAAAAAATGAAAGAGTAAGTTATTATTTAAATGGAGAAAGATTGCAAAGTGCTGCAGTACAGCGGGACCTAGGGGTACTTGTGCATGAAACACAAGAGGATAATATGCAGGTACAGCAAGTGATCAGGAAGGCCAATGGAATCTTGGCCTTTATTTCAAAGGGGATGGAGTATAAAAGCAAGGGTATTGGTGAGGCCACATCTGGAATACTTCGTGCAGTTTTAGTTTCCATATTTACGAAAGGATACTCTTGTTTTGGAGGCAGTTCAGAGAAGGTTCACTAGGTTGATTCCGGAAATGAGGGGGTTGACTTATGAGGAAAGGTTGAGCAGGTTGGACCTCTACTCATTGGAATTCAGAAGAATGAGAGGTGATCTTATCGAAACGTATAAGATTCTGAGGGGGCTTGACAAGGTGGATACAGAGAGGATGCTTCCACTGATGGGAGAGATTGGAACTAGAGGGCGTGATCTTAGAATAAGGGGTCGCCCATTTAAAACAGAGATGAAGAGAAAATTCTTCTCTCAGAGGGTTGTAAATCTGTCTCAAAGAGCTGTGGAAGCTGGGACATTGAATAAATTTAAGACAGAAATAGACAGTTTCTTAACGATAAGGGGATAAGGGGTTATGGGGAGTGGGTGGGGGAAGTGGAGCTGAGTCCATGATCAAATCAGTCATGATCTTATTGAATTGTGGAGCAGGCTCGAGTATGGCCGACTCCTGTTCCTATGTCTTATGTTCTTATGTTCTTATGTTAACACCCTAGGATGTAAGGCATCAGGTCCAGTGGACTTGTCTGCCTTTAGTGATTGTTTCTCCTTACCTATAGCCCCTTGATTATCCACTATTGGGATGTTTTTAGTTTCTTCTACCGTGAAGACCGATATAAAAATATTTGGTCAACATCTCTGCAATTTTCCTGTTCTCCATTATTAATTGCCCAGTCTCATCCTCCAGGGGACCAACATTTACTTTAGCCACTCTTTTCCTTTTTATGTACCTGTAGAAACTCTTAATATCTATTTTTATATTTTGTTCTAGTTTACTTTCATATTCTATCTTCCCTTTCAATCATTTTTTTGTTGTTCTCTGCTGTTTTTTAAAAATTTCCTAATCCTCTGGCCTTCCACAAGTCTTGGCCACATTGTATGCCTTTGTTTTTGTTGTGTATCTGTAAAGTATGCACTCCCATGTTCCGTCACCAGGGAGCTCATCCCCTGAAGTCCTAAGGGATCCCAGCATCCCTTGGGAGCACTGTATATAAGCCGGCCCCTAAGGCCTGTTCCTCACTCTGGAGTGTCTTATTAAAGATTGAGGTCACTGTTACTTTAACCTCCCTGTGTGCAGCCTCATCTGTGTTAGGAACACAATAACTGACGATGAGAAAATGAATCCAACGCAAAGATGCAGCAAACTGTGGGCATCCTGGAGAAGTTCTCGGAGAGTGAGGACTGGGAAGCCTATGTCGAATGGCTAGACCAGTACTTTGTAGCCAACGAGCTGGACGGAGAAGGAAGCGCTGCAAAAAGGAGAGCGGTCCTCCTCACAGTCTGCGGGGCACCGACCTACAGCCTCGTGAAGAATCTTCTGGCTCCGGTGAAACCCACAGGTAAGTTGTATGAGGAGCTGTGTACACTGGTTTGGGAGCATCTTAACCCGAGGGAGAGCGTGCTGATGGCGAGGTATCGGTTTTACTCGTGCCAGCGATCTGACGGTCAGGAAGTGGCGAGCTACGTCGCCGAGCTAAGGCGACTTGCAGGACAATGTGAGTTTGATGGCTACCTGGAGCAAATGCTCAGAGACTTTTTTGTACTGGGCATTGGCCATGAGACCATCCTACGAAAACTTTTGACTGTAGAGACACCGACCCTCAGTATGGCCATTGCAATAGCACAGGTGTTTATGTCCACCAGTGATAACACCAAACAAATCTCTCAGCACACAAGTGCTAGCAATGTTCATAAATTAACTGGAACTGTGTTTGCGAGCAGAAATGTACAGAGCAGAACCCACGAGTCTGCAACTGCCAACAGGCCTCAGGTGACCCAGATAACGCAGAGTCCCCAACAAAGGATGAATGCAAGGCAATTCACACCTTGTTGGTGTTGTGGAGGCTTCCATTCAGCCTTTTCATGCCGCTTCAAAGGGTATGCTTACAAGAGCTGTGGAACAATGGGGCACCTCCAACGAGCTTGCAAACGAGCTGCAAGCTCTGCAAAACCTGCTAACCACCACGTGGCAGAGGAAGATCGATCCAT
The DNA here is from genome assembly GCF_044704955.1 of Pristiophorus japonicus. NCBI lineage: Eukaryota > Metazoa > Chordata > Chondrichthyes > Pristiophoridae > Pristiophorus > Pristiophorus japonicus. The sequence goes on from NC_091978.1 coordinate 300,999,568, forward strand.
GGTGGATCAAAGCAATTTTGAGCCTCAGAGAGAGGAGGAAGATGCTGAAGTACACGGGGTGCACACATTTTCGACGAAATGTCCACCTATAATGCTAAACGTAAAATTGAATGGCTTACCCATAGCCATGGAACTGGACACTGGCGCTAGCCAATCTATCATAAGTAAAAAGGTGTTTGAGAGACTGTAGTGCAACAAGGTACTCAGACCAGCCCTGAGCCCCATCCTCACGAAACTGAGAACGTACAGCAAAGAGCTTATCACTGTCCTGGGCAGCGCCATGGTCAAGGTCATCTATGAGGGCACGGTGCATGAACTGCCACTCTGGATTGTCCCGGGCGATGGTCCCACACTGCTTGGAAGGAACTGGCTGGGCAAAATCCGCTGGAACTGGGATGACATCCGAGCACTATCACATGTCGATGAGGCCTCATGTACCCAGGTTCTTAACAAATTTCCTTCCCTTTTTGAGCCAGGCATTGGAAACTTTTCCAGGGCGAAGGTGCGGATCCACTTACTCCCATAGGCACGACCCATTCACCACAAGGCGCGAGCGGTACCTCACATGATGAGGGAGAGAGTGGAAATCGAGCTGGACAGGCTGCAATGCGAGGGCATCATTTCCCCAGTGGAATTCATCGAGTGGGCCAGCCCAATTGTTCCAGTACTCAAAAGTGATGGCACGGTCAGGATTTGCGGCGATTATAAAGTAACTATTAATCGTTTCTCGCTACAGGACCAAAACCCGCTACCTAAGGCAGACCACCTATTTGCGACACTGGCAGGAGGCAAGACATTCACCAAGCTTGACCTGACTTCGGCCGACATGATGCAGGAGCTGGAGGAGTCTTCGAAGGGCCTCACCTGCATCAACACGAACAAGGGATTGTTCATCGACAACAGATGCCCGTTTGTAATTCGGTCGGCTGCAGCAATCTTCCAGAGAAACATGGAGAGCCTACTCAAGTCGGTACCAGACACGGTGGTCTTTCAGGACAACATATTGGTCACCGGTCGGGACACCGCCGAGCATCTACAAAACCTGGAGGAGGTCTTCCAGTGACTGGATCGCGTAGGGCTGCGGCTGAAGAGGTCGAAATGTATCTTCATGGCAACAGAAGTGGAGTTTTTGGGGAGAAAAATTGCGGCGGATGGCATTCGGCCCACAGACACCAAGACAGAGGCTATCAGGAACGCACCCAGTCCACAGAACGTCATGGAGCTGCGGTCGTTCCTGGGACTCCTCAACTATTTTGGTAACTTCCTACCGGGTTTAAGCACCCTTTTAGAGCCCTTACATGCGTTATTGCGCAAAGGTGAGAACTGGATATGGGGAAAAAAAACAGGTAATTGCTTTTGAGAAAGCCAGAAACATTTTATGTTCCAACAAGCTGCTTGTATTGTATAACCCGTGTAAAAGACTTGTGCTAGCATGTGATGCGTCATCGTATGGAGTCGGATGTGTATTACAACAAGCTAACGTTGCGGGGAAGTTGCAACCTGTCGCCTATGCTTCCAGGAGCTTGTCTCAGGCCGAGAGGGTCTACAGCATGATTGAGAAAGAGGCATTGGCGTGTGTTCGGGGTAAAGAAAATGCATCAGTACCTGTTTGGCCTCAAATTTGAGCTGGAAACCGATCACAAGCCCCTCACATCCCTGTGCGCTGAAAACAAGGGGATAAATACTAATGCCTCCGACCGCATACAAAGGTGGGCACTCGTGCTATCAGCGTATAAGTATACCATCCGCCACAGGCCAGGCACCGAGAACTGTGCGGATGCTCTCAGTCGGCTACCATTGCCCACCACGGGGGTGGAAATGGTGTAGCCTGAAAACTTGTTGATGGTGGCGCAGCCTGCAGACTTGCTGATGGTCATGGAAGCGTTTGAAAATAATAAATCACCTGTCACGGCTCGCCAGATTAGGACTTGGACCAGCCAAGATCCTCTGCTGTCCCTCGTAAAAAACTGTGTACTGCATGGGAGCTGGGCCAGCATCCCCGTTGAAATGCAAGAGCCAATCAAGCCATTCCAGCAGCGAAAGGACAAGCTGTCCATTCAGGCAGACTGCCTGTTGTGGGGTAACCGTGTAGTGCTACCAAAAAAGGGCAGGGAGACGTTCATCTCGGATCTCCATAGCACACACCCGGGTATAGTAATGATGAAAGCGATAGCCAGATTCCACATGTGGTGGCCCGGTATCGACTCTGACTTAGAATCCTGTGTATGGCAATGCAGCGTATGTGCTCAGTTGAGCAACGCGCTCATAGAGGCACCACTAAGTTTGTGGTCCTGGCCCTCCAGACCATGGTCGAGGATCCATGTCGACTATGTGGACCTGTTTCTCGGTAAAATGTTTCTGGTGGTGGTGGATGCTTTTTCAAAATGGATTGAATGTGAAATAATGTCGGGAAGCACCGCCACTGCCACCATTGAAAACCTGAGGGCCATGTTTGCCACCCACGGCCTGCCTGACATACTGGTCAGTGACAACGGGCCATGTTTCACCAGTGCCGAATTTAAAGAATTCATGACCCGCAATGGGATCAAACATGTCACCTCGGCCCCGTTTAAACCAGCCTCCAATGGGCAGGCAGAGCGGGCAGTACAAACAATCAAACAGAGCCTTAAATGAGTCACAGAAGGCTCACTCCAAACCCGCCTATCCCGAGTACTGCTCAGCTACCGCACGAGACCCCACTCGCTCACAGGGGTGCCCCCGGCTGAGCTACTCATGAAAAGGACACTCAAAACCAGACTCTCGCTGGTTCACCCCAACTTGCATGATCAGTTAGAGAGCAGGCAGCAGCAACAAAATGTAAACGATGGTCGCGCCACTGTGTCACGGGAAATTGATCTGAATGACCCTGTGTATGTGCTAAACTAGTTTGTGACCTTGGCCCCACCGAGTATAGCTGCTGTCCACAAGCACCACACATGATCCCTGTTCTAATCTAGCCTCTGTGTTATGTGACGTGCCAATCATCCATGCATGGACTTCCACTAAAGATCGGGAGTAAAACTGAAGGAACAGGACAATAGTACATATCAGTATGGCTCAGGGACTGAGGGAGAGGGTTTGCAGCTTCTCAGAGGCAGCACTAGAGATCCTGGTGGAGGAGGTACAGATGAGGAGGGATGAACTGTACCCACAAATGTGGAAGGAGCTACAGAGGCAACTAATGAGGCGGATGTGGGAGGAGATCGCCTGGGAGGTCACAGCCAGGAGTGCTGCCCCAAGGAGATGGCTCCAGTGCCTCAAAAAAAGTTGGTGCCTGTGACGGTGGTGGTTATTGACCTAGTGCCTACTTCCACACTCTCCTCCTCCTCTTTCTTTGGGGATGAGGTGCTCTTCATAGAATCATAGAGGTTTACAGTATAGAAGGAGGACATTTCGGTCCATCATGTCCATGCCGGCCGACAAAGAACTATCCAGCCGAATCCCACTTTCCAGCTCTAGGTCCGTAACCCTGCAGGTTACGGCACTTCAGGTGCACATCCAAGTACTTTTTAAAATGTGGTGAGGGTTTCTGCCTCTACCACCCTTTCAGGCAGTGAGTTAGGTAATTCCGGTCGGATCATTGCCACGCAGTCGTGATGGATGGTCTGTGCCTCAGGTGCTGTGCTGGCCTGTTCTCTGCTGCCTGGCCCAAGCGAAGGTGAGGTTTTGCTCTGCCTCTGAGCATGGGGGACATCGATCGCTGAAGTGAAGAGGTTTTCCCATTTCCACTGGATCTTCCCCATCCACCTTTTTCCGAGTAGCGTTGGACCATCACCTGCGACAACCCACAGAGGTAACTTGTGCACCATGCCATTATGGATTACATCTACATCCGCACCACCAAGGAGTGGGATCAGCTCCTTGGTGTAGGTGCGCAACTTTTCCTGTACTGGAACCAGCTTTTGTTGTTTTTCGTTCCATAGCCTCTCAAAGGCATCCTGGCTCATCACTGACTGGCTCGCTCCTGTGTCCACTTCCATGAAGACTGGAATGCCATTTATCTCGACTTCCATCTTCACTGGAGCACAATTGGTGGTGCAGGTATACACTCCATACACTTCTTCTTGGGGCTGAGCTGTCTCTCTGGTCAAATCATCATACTCCCCGCTGGATTCAAAATCATCTACCAACTCGTCTGATGAGTCGTATTTCTTTTACACGTACGCTGGAGGTGGCCCTTCGTGTTACAGGCTTTGCATATGTACTCAGCAAACCGACACTGGTGAGCCCTATGATTTCCTCCGCAACGTCAGCATGGTGCTACTCGATTAGCACCCCTCGACGGATTACTAGGAAGAAATTAGTTGAGATCACTGAAGCTGGATTGGGGTGAGATTTTTCGTGTTGAAACGAGAATTGCATCAACGGATGATGTTATCAAGAGTTATCCGAATGTGTTCTGCAAAATGGGCAGTCCGATCCAAGGCTTCAAGGCGAGTGTCAGGGTACAGAAGGACGTTAAATCGGTTTGCTGCAAGCCACATTCCGTACCATATGCACTCAAGGAGAAAGTTGAGCAAGAACTCAAAAGACTAGAGATTGAGAACATTATTTCTAAAATAGATCGATGTAATTGGGCTACACCCATTGTTGTTGTACCTAAGTCCAATGGTAAGGTAAGATTGTGTGATGATTATAAAGTAACCGTAAGCCAGGTTCGAGAGGATAATGTCCCCAATACATTGTCAAACATAGAAGATTTGTTCACAACACTGACAGGTGGTCAGATCTTCTCAAAACTGGATCTTATGAATGCTTACATACAGCTTGAACTAGATGAGGAGTCCAAGTCATGCTTGACTATAAATACTCATCTTGGCCTATACCAATTTAATAGTCAAGTGTTTGGAGTGTCTTCCACCCCTGCCATATTCCAAGGGGTGATGAATCAGAGGTTGAAAGGTATTGAAGGGGTAGTATGTTATTTAGACGACATACTAATTTCAGCACCAAATAGGCAAATTCATAACATATTGAATTAAGTCCTCAAATGGCTAGAGAAGCACAGATTACGAGTGTTTGCTCATAAGTGTGAGTTATTTCAAAACTCAGTGGAGTACTTAGGGTACAGAGTAGACAAAGATGGTTCACATCCAACCATGGGAAAACTGGATGCAATTAGAAATGCAGCCACTCCCAGGAATGTCACTGAACTTTGTTCATTCTTGGTCTTTTGAACTATTATGGGAAGTTCCTACCAAATTTGGCTAGAGTATTACATCCACTGAATGAAGTATTGAAAAAAACAAGTCCATTGGAAGTGGTCAAAAGGATGCGATACAGCATTTAAGGAGTGCAAAAGCAAATTGGTAGAGAGCACCATGTTAGTTCACCGTGGCATATCTAAGGAGATTAAACTAGCATATGATGCCCCTCCATATGGAGTTGGAGCAATGATCTCTCATGTATCACGTAGTGGGGAGCAGAGATCAATTGCTTTTGCTTCACGCACTCTCAGTACCAGTGAGAGTAATTATGCGCAAATCAAAAGGGAGCTTTGGCATTAATTTTTGGGGTCAAGAAGTTTCACAAATACTTGTAGGGTCGTAAGTTTACCATCGTTATGGATCATAAGCCCCTAACAGCAATCCTCCATCCAAAGTCCCCAGTTCCAACATTAGCTCAACCTGAATGCAGAGATGAGCTTTGATTTTGTCAGCATATACATATGATATTGAATATAGACAATCAGCTGATCACAGTAATGCTGATGCTATGTCTAGATTGCCTTCCCCATCACAAGTTACACCCGATAGGGAAGAAGTGTTCTATTTTTTGTACATTGATGAACTGCCAGTCACAGCTGAGGAGATTGGTAGAGCAACCAAACGTGACCCAGTGATGTCAAAGATGTATAATCATATTGCAAATGGATGGCCAAACCAAGTAACAGACAAAGATATTCATCCATTCTTCATTCGTAGGAATGAATTATCAGTCAATAAAGATTGTATCATTATAAAGAGTGGTTATACCACATAAATTCAGGTCCGAATTATTAGGAGACCTCCATGACCAGCACCTGGGAATGTGCTTAACCAGTTATTTATGGTGGCCAGGTCTTGATAAAGATATAGAGTACATCGTCAGTCAGTGTACGACATGCCAATCGGTAAGTAAGCAACCATCATCAGTACCATTACAGCCATGGAAATGGCCTCCCAGGGTGTGGCAAAGGCTATATATCGATTTTGCTGAGCTAGAAGGACAACAATTGTTCATGGTGATTGATAGCCATCGAAATGGGTCGAGGTGTTTCCAACGTGGAAAATAACAACAACTAAAACATTAAACATGTTGCGAAGTTTATTTTCTTCATTTGGACTCCCTGAAGAAATTGTTTTGGATAATGGACCACAATTTTGTTCAAAGGAATTTGCACAGTTCATGAGCAAAAATGGTGTGAAACATATCAAGGTTCCACCTGCTTCGAATGGTGCAGCAGAGCGCACTGTACAAATTGTAAAACGTGCCCTCATAAAACAAATGTTGGATCCAAATTGAAAGAAACAACAGTTGTCATTGGATCACAAATTGGCTAATTTCCAATTACATATCGTAATACTCCTCATACAACTATTAGTAGAACTCCAGCAGAGTTGTTTCTCAAACGACAGCCACGAACCAGATTCTCAATTGTTAAAACCAAATTTGGCACAGTCCGTAGAAGAGACACAATTAAGACAGAAAGAGAATCATGATGGAGGTAGAATAAAAGAGAGAAGTGTGAAATTAAATCAGAAGGTGAGAGTGAAGAACCATCATCATAAATGGGTAAAGTGGTTACTACGAAGAGTGGTGAAGATATGTGATCCTCACACATATTTGGTAAAGATGTTTGATAATGGACAGGTTAGGGTTGTTCACATTGATCATATTTTACCTACAGACATGGAAGGAGTTGAAGGTGAAAATTATTCAATTATTTCTGACTCATCAGAGAGTTTTGATACACCAGTAGCATATCCTACATCTAGTGTACTGGAAGCAAATCCAAGAGAAAATCAGAATTTAAGTCTGAGTCCGAGTCAGGAAAACAAACAGTCTGAAGTTAGAGTGAGTTCAAATGAAAATCAAGGAAACTTGGAGGAAAACGTTCCTCGGGGGAGCCTCGAATGAATTTAAATTCGACACCATGTTTGGAAGGTTCTGTTCGAGAGCGAAGGTATCCTCTTTGAAACAGAAAACAAGTGGTTAAGTTAAATTTGTAAATATGGCAAAATGTCCATATCATTTGTTATGTATAAACATGCAAGTTATCTATGATGTTTGTTATAATAAGTTATTAAGGAGGGAGAAGTGTAATGTCTGTAAGCTTGTAATGTTGTAGCTCCACACTGTGGATGTGGACATATAGTGTTACTGTAACTAATACCGCAAATGATGGAACGACCTTGTGGGACCACAAGAGTAAGTATTACATTAATTTGCTTAATTTGATTTGTAACAGTCATGAGTGACTATCATCAGATGTGAGGTCTTTCACTTTTACCAGGAATGTTTTACTCAAAGCCTGCAATCACGGTGTACATGTTTAGGTAAACAATGATAATTATCATAATAATCATGATTACACCTGTTGGTTATGTGTTGTATCAGTGTCTGTGACAGTACCTAGCAATGATATCATGCAATGATCTCATGCCATGTCGTCCTGTCACCTTTTACAGAAGAAGCTATCGACAATGAGGTCCGTGCAGAGGCGAACGGATGGGGGGCCACCAGTCCCCAGTGACATCACTGAAATGGAGGAGCGTGTGCTCGCACTCGTGGGGAAGCACACCCGGACAGTCAGAGACATATCTGCAGACCCCCGAAGTGATGCCACATGAGTAAAGCTTACACCATTGCGTGATGTAAAGTCAATAGATGCCACACCCATTCATATCTGAACAACCATATATGATCGATGATTTCTAAAATTGTCATAGAAATAATGATGGCCTAATGAAAATCATTGGAATGAAAATGTGTTGATGGTCATGAAATGTGATGTCTGCGATGATTTTGAGAGCGGTGGTGTTTGTATCGTGCATATGCTGTGTGTAGCGCTGGACACACCTTGTCATCCTAGCACCCGCTTCTCCTCTGATAACCTCATTTCTGTTTTGCAGCTCAGCCAGCAGTGCGTCCCAAGGCAAGACCACAGAGGCCAGAAGATGGGGGCGTGGAGCAGAAGTCGGCAGACGATCCTACATCTGGTGCTGAGGAGCTCCAATTCTCGCCTGTCAATCCACTGGGTCTGTTCTCCACGGATGAGAGCGCGGACTTCAAGGAACCTGCATCACCACGCTCCAGAAGTCACTCCACCCAAAGGCCATCTAGTGGTCCTCCAGTCATTCCCGCCTCCACTCTGGAGGTACCGGCCCCAAGCACCTCGCCACAGGGCACCCCATTTGTCCCCAGGATGGCCCAAACCCTGCGGAGGTCCCGTGGATGCGGCAGGTCTGTTCCATGAGCACCACGTGACAGCGGAGAGTTGGTACAGTTGTCCAGGAGGACTGTAGACATTGGTGACCAGTTCATTGAAGCATTGGGGGGCATATCCCGACAGCTGCCCACCATCTCCGGCACAATGACCGAGTACATTCCGTGGATGGCGGAGTCCCTGGGTGCGATAGCCAGGAACACTGCTGGCACAGGCCTCCCATTGGTCCCCGAGCGCGGCACTCCACCCCTTGGTTCCGCACCACCACTGCGAACGACAGATGAGAGCTAGGACCAAGATCCTGCTTCTGCATCAGAGAATGTTGCCCCCTCAGCACCCACCCCCGCTCCCGTACAACAACCGCATCTACCTTCATCCCCCCCAATGAGGCACCGCCTGTGGAGGTCCTCAGCCAAGCGCCGTGGAGCGAGGAGGGGAAGGAGTAGAGGTGGGGAGAAGGGGAGGGGGGCAAGGAATGTGCGCAGGTGATGGCTGTGTTATGTCTCCATCTGGGTGTATGCAATTTGTTGCAATGTATGGGGGCTGGGGACCATGCTCCTGCTTTGCCTTTGTATTCTCTGTTATTGAACGTGTTGAACATATGATTCATGTCAATGGTGGAAAAAGTGGGGTGTGGGCGGGGGTTTGGTGTTATTGCCTGTGATGCTTATGATTTCAGACCAATGTAGGTATAAAATTTGTGTTGTCGAACATAACCTTGTTGCGCATTGTCTCAGATAGCTGCACCGTTACACACTGGTGATTCCTTAACATGAATGGGCTAAGTACAACTTAACATCAATCAACATAAACTTTAACTGGCACCAAGATGATGGGCCCCATTGATGTCTGAGCTGCACACACAGCAGTGCGTCAGCGTTGTCACTCACATCAACGCTCTTTCAGGCAAATCGTTCAGATATCAGCTCCTCACGTAAGAGTGGGATTTTAAAAATGCCAGCCACACTGCTGTTGTTTGTTCAGAACAGTTCCACTTTTTGTGGGCATTTTTTTGGGTGAGCAATATTGTAGGAAACTTATGTGCGAGGTGATGAAATTGACGCTGGGCGACTTGCTGGGTATTAGTTTAGGTAAATATGTTGTTCACGACAAAAAAAAGTGGGCGGGTGGTATTATTGAATCTCGGCGTTAAATCAGTGTGGAAATTAATGCTGGCCGATATTATGGGCGTTGATATCGCCCATTCTGCTGATTATGCCCAAAAAAAGTGGGCGGGTAGTCATATTCTTCCCTGGCGTTAAGCACATGGGGAAAGTAACGCTTGGTGATAAGTTTCCTAAAAATGGGTGTCAGTTTCCATTTTGTGGCTAAATGGGCGATATCTGGCGTTATACGTCATTTCAGCGGTAAAATGGGCGTTAAGTGGGTGCTAAGTATGCAAAAAAAGTACAGGTTCTAGCTCTAATACTAACTTTACAGGAAAAAAACGCTCACCCACTACTCACTAATCAGCTAGTTCCCTTGTGCCGACGGCACTTTTAAACTCTGACGTCCCTTTCGAATGTTGACTGTTGAGCCTTGCTTTTAAGTGCTCCGCCTTGTCTCAGCTCCCGCTACTGCTCCCTCGCAGGTCTGCTGCCTCTGCTGTCGAGCCTGCACTCACCACACTGCTTTTATTCGCTCTGCTTTGCCTCTGCCCCCGCTGTTGTTCCCATGTAGGTCCGCTGCCTCCCGCAAAGATCTCTCGATCTCTGTGCCGAAGAGTTCGGCTTTTCTTCCTCTTCCAGTTCCTCCAGGGGGCTGAGGTGGATCTTGCTCCTGAGAGCTTGCAATGATAAAGCTAGAACGGTTATGGTGCAACACATGTGCGTTAGGTCCTACTGGCACCTGTTATGTGCTATCCTGTCCTGGAAGAGAAAAAGTGATGATTGTGAATGAGTGTATTGGGAGGTGTGTTTGTATGTGTGTATGATGCCTCAGATGGTTGACGTACTGTGAGATGTGCCTGAGGTGTGAGTATTGCCTTTGAAGCATCAATAGTGTGGGTTGTGTGAATGTCATTGTAAAATTAGATGATGGATGCAATCTGTTGAGGTTGTGATGCTGGTGGCGGTGCAGTTATTGAACAGTGTTTTTGTGAGATGCGATCTTACCTTGATCACCCGTGTCAAATCATTAATTGTTTGACATACTGGAGCCATATCCTGGGGGCTGTGACCTCCCGGGCGATTTCCTGCCACATCCGCTGCATTAGTTGCCTCTGTGGGCTGCTTCCACACTGTGGGTATAGTTCATCCCTGTTAGTCGGTACCTCCTCCACCAGGACCTCTAGAACCGCCTCTGAGAAGCTGCGAACCCTCTCCCTCAGTCCCTGAGCCATCCTAATATGTACTATTGTCCTGTTCCTTCAGTTTCACTCCAGATCTTCAGTGGAAGCCCATGTGTGAAGGCTATATATTTTGCTCCTGGAAAATTGCTATTAATCAGCACTTGAATGCTAATTCTGCAGAACTCCATTTTAGTGCCTGGAGGCATGTTTAAATCATGGTAATCAACAATTAGCGCCAAGATTGCAGGCTAAATCCAAACTTTTAAATAGGTGCATTTTATTAGCACAGCATCCACAGTGCTTGTTTCCACCCTTTCACCAAAACAATCTCCTTTACGTCCAACAGTTTGAAAATGTATCTCAAGAGGACTCACATGTGACACTTTCCAGAAGATATGTAAAGTGTTGAAATGTAAATCAGTGTTCACTGCATACTGAAATATAAAAATAGTAAATTGTTTTCTGTTTGGACAGGATTTCTGTGTGACTGTCCCATTCCAATTCCTCCTTATATGGGACCAGACTCAGGAAATAGAAAATATTACACCTGCAGTATTAATCTATTAATGTTCTCTGATTTTCTCTTGCTGCCCTATTATTGTGCTGAATGTAGCTGGGGTATATCCTCCATACCTTGACCAAGTGTTCAGTTTTTGTATATGAGCTGAGACAGAATGTTGCTCATGGAAGAAATGGTGTCTGACATCACCTGGTGTCTATTACATATGACATTTTCCAGCAGGGAGTCACTGGATATCCATCAGAAGCAGGAACCCTGCCTAATATTTCTTGTTGGTAGCCCCAGGCCATTGAGATCAATTGTAGTAGCCCAACTAATGTCATGACTGAAATCAGCTAGTAGCATAGACCAAGATTTAAACTTTGGCCCTTTTGGCTTTTATCAGATAGTGAGACTCAGGCGGCAGTGCCTTTATCCATTAGGCCATTAGGAGAACTCGTGAAATTGAAACCGAGTATGGCAATATACACTATCGCCTCATTTGGGCGCTAATTTTTAAAAGTTTGAAAAGTTAGTACCAGTCGCTAACGAAAAATTGCCATTTGCGCTCCAAGAAAGAAGTGGAGCACTAAATCAAAGCGCTCCACTTCCTTCTTGGAGCGCCAACGGAAGCAGACGGAGTGGAGACCTGAGCAGCGCTGCCACGGTCAAAGGGCGCTTTCCTCCCAGGCTCTACAATATGAAGGGGACTTACCTGGACCACCAAGGGAGCGGCCAACCTGCGCGATCAACCCGGCACTCATGCAGTAACCCGTGAGAAAAAAACCAAAAAAGGTACGGTTTATTTTACATACCTCGGCCACCCCAACTTTACTCATTGCCCCTGTAGCGGCTGGCTGCCTGATCCACGCCTGCTATAGCTGTCGGGGCTTTGGCCTGGTGCTGCTGCAGGAGACGGAAGTGAATTTCGGATCCGAGGCATTACCGGGTGGATTCACACAGTGAAGACATCACAATCTCTGGGCAAATGGTGGCAGTCGATGTCATTGCGCGCCTGGTCGCAAAGGCATTTTTACTCCCTTAACGCCCCAGGGCGCGAAAGGAAGGCACCATTTATGCCCCATATTCTATGGATAATAATTATTTAAATTAGAAACAAAAATACATTAAGGACTGGATTCTTCTTCATGATCCTACCCAAAATCTGGTAGGATAGTGGTGGAAAAAAAAAAAAATTCCAACAGGGCTCATTGCCCAAACCTTGATTTCCCTTTCACAACTGCCAGCTGCTTGCTTCTCTTTCTTTGCCCAAATTGAAATGGCTACAGTGGTGGGACCCAGGCACTCAGTTGATTTTCCCAGCATCCATCTTCCATTTCTTCCTGGGGCTGCCATGCAGGAGGTGGTGGTGGACCCTGGGAAATGCTAAGATCAGCCCTGAGTTTCCCCAGAGGTGAAAGAGGATCTTGTTAGCGGTCTCCTTCCCCTTCAATTTGTGAACACTTCACTTCCTGTGTTAACATTAGTCTTTGCTGAGGCCTTCCTGGCTGATGATTTCCCCAATTTTGGGGCCCTTTTGCCACATTAAATGTCCCACCATCTCTTCTGGTGCTGTAACTGTCTGGAAATTACAAAACAAAGAGCATAATCCTGAAATTAGGGCTATGCCATTTAGGAGTGAAATCAAGGTGCACTTTTTCATACAAAAGGTGGTAGAAAACTGGAACTGTCTCCCCCATAAGACTATCGATGCTGGGGCAATTGAAAATTACAAGATTGAGATTGATACAATTTTTTTTAGGTAAACTTTTCAAAGGATATGGAAAGATGGCGGGTAAACGGAGTTGAGGTACTGAATAGCCATGATCTAATTGAATGGCAGAACAGGCTCGAGGGCCTGAATAGCTGCTCCTGTTCCTATGTTCCTCTGATGGGATTTTGCAGCTGGGCACTGGCGAGCTGCCTTTTGCTGATGGGAATCCCAACAGGAGCCCACCATACGTATCAGATGACTTTGACCTAGGGGGATCGGAGGATTCATAAGAAATAGGAGCAGGAGTAGGCCATTTCGCTCCTCGAGCCTGCTCTGCCATTCAATAAGATCATGGTTGATCTGAACTTGGCCTCAACTCCACTTTCCTTCCCGCTCCCTATAACCTTAACACCCATGTCATTCATAAATCTTTCTATCTCCACCTTTAAATATGTTCAAAGACCCAGCCTCCACAGCTCTCTGGTAGAGAATTCCAAAGATTCACAACCCTCAGAGAAGAAATTCCTCCTCATCTCCATTTCAAATGTGCAATCCCTTATTCTGAAACTATACCCCCTAGTTCGAGATTCCCCCACGAGTGCAAGCATCCTCTCTGCATCTACCCTGTTAAGCCCCATCAGAATCTTACACGTTTTAATAAAATCACCTCTCATTCTTCTAAACTCCATAAGACAATCCCTTCATCCCAGAAATCAACCTAGTGAACCCTCTCTGAACTGCCTCCAATGCAAATATATCCCTCCCTAAATAAGACCAAAACTGTACTCAGTACTCCAGTTGTAGCAAGACTTCCTTACTTTTATACTCCATCCCCCTTGCAATAAAGACCAACATTCCATTTGCCTTACTAATTATTTACTGTACCTACATACTAACCTTGTGTTTCACGCACAAGGACCCCCAGATCCCTCTGTACCACAGCAGTTGGTAGTCTTTCTCCATTTAAATAATAATTTGCTTTTTTATTCTTCCTACCAAAGTGGATAATCTCATATTTTCCCACATTATACTCCATCTGCCAAATTTTTGGCCATTCATTTAACCTATCTTTAACCCTTTGCAGATTATTTGTGTCCTCTTCACAACTTGCTTTCCCACCTATCTTTGTATCATCAGCAAATTTGGCTACATTATACTCAGCTCCTTCATCCAAGTCATTAATATAGATTGTAAATAGTTGAGGCCCCAGCACTGATTCCTGTGGCATTCCGCTAGTTACAGTTTGCCAACCTGAAAATGACCCATTTATCCCAACTCTGTTTTCTGTTAGTTAACCAATCCTCTATCCATGCTAATATATTACCCCCAACCCAATGAATTCTTACCTTGTGAAGAAACCTTTTATGTGACATCTTATCACATGCCTTCTGGAAATCCAAAAACACTACATCTACTGGTTCCCCTTTATCCACCCTGCTTGTTATATCCTCAAAGAACTCTAGCAAATTTGTCAAACATGATGTCCCTTTCATAAAACCATGCTGACTCTGCTTGACTAAATATCCTGCTACTACTTCCTTAATAATGGACTCCAGTATTTTCCCAATGACAGATGTTTGGCTAACTGGTCTATGGTTTCCTGCTTTCTGTCTCCCTCCTTTCTTGAACAGGGCCATTACATTTGCGGTTTTCCAATCCACCTGGACCTCTCCAGAATCCAGAGAATTTTGGTAGATTACAACCAATGCATCCATTATCTCTGCTGCCACTTCTTTTAAGACCCTAGGATTCAGGCCATCAGGTCCATGGGACTTGTCCACATTTAGTCATGTTAGTTTGCCGAGAACTTTTTCTGTAGTGATAATGATTGCTTTAAGTTCCTCCCTCTCTATAATCCCTTGGGCCATTCAGGAATGTCCAGAAGTCCTGCCCTACCAGAACTGCCATGAAGAGGAGAATTCAGCTCTAATACTTTGAGGTGACAAATAGTTTCACCCTATGAAACGATATCTATTTGATAGTCGCCATGGATAACAGAATGCAAGGACTTGCTGCTGATGCTGAGAATGACGTGAATAGCACGTTTAGTGAGTTGGTCTTACCGCAGGTAAAGGGTACACAGCCAGATAGGGAATGGATGACCAACAGGAAGAGCAGTGCAAGGAAGGAAGGCCCCCTGCAGTCATCCCCCTGCAAACCACTTTGGGTACTGTTGAGGGGAATGACTCATCAGGGGAGGGCAGCAGCAGCCAAGTTCATGGCACCGTGGGTGGCTCTGCTGCACAGAAGGGCAGGAAAAAGAGTGGGTGAGCTATAGTGATAGGGGATTCAATTGTAAGGGGAATAGATAGACATTTCTGCGGCCGCAACAGAGACTCCAGGATGGTATGTTGCCTCCCTGGTGCAAGGGTCAAGGATGTCTCGGTGCAGGGCATTCTGAAAAGGGAGGGTGAACAGCAAGTTGCCGTGGTGCATATAGGTAAAAAATGGGATGAGGTCCTACAAGATGAATTTAGGGAGCTAGGTGCTAAATTAAAAAGTAGGACCTCAGAAGTAGTAATCTCGGGATTGCTACCAGTGCCACGTGCTAGTCAGAGTAGGAATCGCAGGATAGCGCAGATGAATACATGGCTTGAGGAGTGGTGCAGAAGGGAGGGATTCAAATTCCTGGGACATTGGAACCGGTTCTGGGGGAGGTGGGACCAGTACAAACCGGACGGTCTGCACCTGGGCAGGACCGGAACCAATGTCCGAGGGGGAGTGTTTGCTAGTGCTGTTGGGGAGGAGTTAAATTAATATGGCAGGGTGATGGGAACCTATGCAGGGAGACAGAGGGAAGTCAAAGGGGGCAGAAGCAAAAGATAGAAAGAAGAAGAGTAAAAGTGGAGGGCAGAGAAACCTAAGGCAAAAAGCAAAAAGGACCACATTACACCAAAATTCTAAAAGGGCAAAGTGTGTTAAAAAGACAAGCCTGAAAGCTTAAGCCTCAATGCGAGGAGTATTCGGAATAAAGTGGATGAATTATTAACTGCGCAGATAGCAGTTAACGGGTATGATGTAATTGGCATCACGGAGACATGGCTCCAGGGTGACCAAGGCTGGGAACTCAACATCCAGGGGTATTCAACATTTAGGAAGGATAGGCAGAAAGGAAAAGGAGGCGGGGTGGCATTGCTGGTTAAAGATGAAATTAATGCAATAGTAAGAAAGGACATTAGCTTGGATGATGTGGATTTGGTATGGGTGGAGCTGCGGAATACCAAGGGGCAGAAAACGCTAGTGGGAATTGTGTACGGACCACTAAATAGTAGTGGTAAGGTTGGGGACCGCATCAAACAAGAACCTAGAGATGCATGCGTTAAAGGTACAGCAGTTATCATGGGCGACTTTAATCTACATATTGGTTGGGCTGATGAAACTGGTAGCAATGCGGTGGAGGAGGATTTCCTAGAGTGTATTAGGGATGGTTTTCGAGACCAATATGTTAAGGAACCAACTAGGGAGCTGGCTATCCTAGATTGGCTGATGTGTAACGAGAGGAAGCTTGCAGGGAACATTAAGACGGGCTGCAAAAGTTTCTATAGATATGTAAAGAGAAAAAGGTTAGTAAAGACAAACGTAGGTCTCCTGCAGTCAGAATCAGGGGAAGTCATAACGGGGAACAAAGAAATGGCAGACAAATTGAACAAGTATTTTGATTCGGTATTCACTAAGGAGGACACAAACAACCTTCCGGATATAAAAGGGGTCAGAGGGTCTAGTAAGAAGGAGAAACTGAGGGAAATTCTTATTAGTCGGGAAATTGTGTTGGGGAAATTGATGGGATTGAAGGCCGATAAATCCCCAGAGCCTGATGGACTGCATCCCAGAGTACTTAAGGAGGTGGCCTTGGAAATAGCGGATGCATTGACAGTCATTTTCCAACATTCCATTGACTCTGGATCAGTTCCTATGGAGTGGAAGATAGCCAATGTAACCCCACTTTTTAAAAAAGGAGGGAGAGAGAAAACAGGGAATTATAGACCGGTTAGCCTGACATCAGTTGTGGGTAAAATGATGGAATCAATTATTAAGGATGTTGTTGTAGGCATTAGACACCTGCTGAATATATCTAAACTCATACAAGTTAAAGTGGCCACATATAAAATGGCTGCCCAAGCATGATGGGTACTCAGTCAGTCAAGTAATGAATTGGGGCTGACCGGGCAATGACCCTGTGAGGCCCACTACCGGGAATGCCTTAGCTCACTCACTTCAGACAAGATAACTAAACTAAGGACTTCACACAGCAGAGCCCGAGGAACAGAGATAAGGGGTGGGGGGGCCACCTCACATAACGAGGTCATTAATCAGGCCGAGCTGACAAAAAACAAACATACAGCCCCTGAGATATCAGGAGAATTCTATTGGATTAAAGAAACCTATATGTAATCTATAATTGTTATGATTGGATTGTGTCCAGCCAAAGTGGGCTGAGTAACTGTAAAGAACTATTGTAAAACATATAAATATCGATGAGTCTTTGTTCGTCGGAGAGAAGTGCCTGGATCCAGTCCTGAGGCTTCCTCCCCGCTAGCGAAAATAAAGGCCGCATTGGCGTGGGAACCGACTGAGTGTTGAGTGATTCTTCCGAGAAAACATTCACGCTAACAGTGGCGTCACGAACAGGATTTCGGGGTCGCTGACGCTCTTGTAGAAACCGGGTGAGTATACCTTAAACAAAATTTTATAACGGGTGCGGAAGGTGGATGCTGGTTGATCGACACGAGGAGACGGTCCAATATCTCAAACACCTAGCCTGAGCCTGAATTAAGAGGACTTTAGTCCCACGTGATGGCCAGGAACTAAATAGGTGCCGGGAATACACTTGGACCGTGGGATCGTGGGATCGTGATACCGAAAGACATCTTCCGGACCCAGTAGTGTGATTTGAAATATACCCCGGGGTAGAACCAAGCGGTGTACAGCGGCTAACGGAATCCAAACCTGTGAACAGGGTCGGACCAGGTAGTCGTTAAGGATACGTAGAGCACTGCGGGAATTGCTTAAACGCATTTTAAGAATTGTGTAAGTTTGTGTAACAGCAGAACTTGTGACCTGACAGTAGCCAGGAGACGGTCTACTACAAGTTACGCTAGGTAGAAAGCGGACCTCAGAGTAGATTCCTAACGGTTCTAGTCCTACCCAGGAATGGCCACGAAAGCAAGTAACCTCGAGTGGGGACCAGAAGGGTCCCTTACCCGCCACCTGGCGGAAAAACAAAAGAAACTAAATCGAGAAAATGATTAGAGCAGGGTGGGATCCTCAGGACCTGCCAGCGAATCAAAGGGAATGGTGGGAGAAGGAAAAGAAAGACAAAGAGGGAAAGGCAGTAGTTTTGATACTGCGAGCCCACGTAAAACTAACAGAGGAAGTAAACCAATATGTAAGAAATAAAAAAAAACTGATAGTGATTATCTTAAGTGAAGTATGGATCCAAGAATAGAGCCGGCCAAAAAAAAAAATTAATAAGCTTTGTTGAATGAAGAGAGACTGTTGTGAATGTCTGTCGTTGAGAGTCCTTGTGTGATTTTTTGACTGCAGAATGAATTTTTTAATGTTTTTATGTTTCCGAAAGCCTGGTTAGACGAGGAATGCAACTGTCTGTTTATTTTAGCTCCACCCACTTTTCTAAACAGAGTGAAAGTTTTTTTTAACCCTTTGTAGTGTTGTCCTGTATGTAGGAAGTTTTAAGACATTTTAAGTTAGAAAGGCAGGTGTGGATTTATTCGGATGATAAGTTACGGAGCTAGGAAATGTACAAAGGATAGGTTTGTTGAGCAAAAGATAAAAAATACATGTTCCCGGTGGTTAAAAAAAAAGAATTTATTTGACACGCTCACTTACTTGTCGAAAGAAAACATGCAGTGATTGATTATATTGGGTTGAAAGACATAAATTTAGTCTCGGAATGAGATAAAGAATGCCTTTTAAAAAAAGTTTCTAGCTCACAAAAAAAGTTTTAAATAAAGATTGAAATTACAAAGTTTGAATTGGGATTTTGAGATATTCAGAGAAGGCACAGCAAAATACTGAGGTGGATTAAAAAAAAATTATTAAATTAAATCTGATCTCAAAGAAAAAAGGAGATATAAAACTAAAAGGTTTGGAAACAATCTAGAAATATCTTCAGGGATCAGGTCAAACTCCTGGGCGCGTGGCGAGCTATTTGCGAAGCTGTAAAAGGGACTTTTGAAAAATGTTAAAAACAGCAAGCTTTAGCAGTTTAGAAGAGACATTTTAACGACTTTGAAACTGGAGCATTTTGAGATAACGAAAAGCAGCCCTCAAAGCCTAATTGCTGGACTCCATTCTAGTTATGGAGAAAAGAAAAAGATAAAGACACCACTTTGAAAGTAAACAAATGATTTTAAATTAACAAATTTATGGAGTCACGAGCCCTCCGTGTAAAATACAAAACCAAATTAGAAGAAAGGAGATCTGAAAAAAAAAAAAGATGTAACGTACTAAATAAGTGCTGAAAAAAAAATGTTTGTGATGGAAAAAGACATAACTTACTAAATACTAGTTGATGTTTGCTGTGAAAAAGATATTGGTTTAATTAGGAAAAGGAAAAAAAAATTGGAAGAGGTAAAAGACACTCTACAGTGATAATGATTTTAAAAATTTCACTGCAGTTTGAAAAGACTTCCAAAATGGACGTTGTTTTTGAAGAAAAGTCCCGAACAGTCTAAACAAGCAGGAGGGTTTTGAAGATAACGAGGAGAAAAGATCTAAGCTATGCGAATTCAGCACAGAAAGAAAAAACTGGGAATTAGAGAATCTTACTGAATTTTTAAATTCTTATAGAAAATGAAACTGGCACGGATGTTTAGATTTTGTGTTGAGAGAGAAATTTAAAAAAAAACAAAATTGAATTTCAGTAAACAAAATAGCTATTAAAAATGTGTGGTCTCGTTTTAAATCAATTAAAAAAAAAATTCTTTGGCAAGTACTTGAATTAGAAGTTAAGAAAAAATTGGAGTTTAATCTAAAATGCTGTCTTTCCCGATGAGAAGATTTTTATTATGACCACTTTACTAATGATTTATGCTGTTTTAATGGATTCCTAATTTCTCAGCAAGTTTTGAAGGCACAAAGACTTGAAAAAAAAAGAATTTTTTGGATGATTACGTGAAGTCACGTAATGACATCAGGCTTTCTTACAAACCTGTAAAGGAGTTAACCCTTCCCATTGACAACTGTTTTATACTGGACATTATTAATTTGGATTTCTTAATAAAATAAAGACTCACCTGACAGACAGAGGAAATGGTAGGATATTCAGAATAAAAATAAAACGGAACTAGCTGGTCAAGAGTTAAAAGCTAAGATAAACAGGCTGGAAGAGATGTTTTAAAAAACGGGACTAGACGGATAGTGCAGTGTGCAGCCATAGCACCATCACCTATGGCAATAGAGCCAATGTACCCCACGGTGGGTAGGTGTAGCCCACAAACCCAACCTAACGGTAAAGCAGACTGCGATGTTTGGAGGAATAATGGTGGCATTGGTGTTGATTGGAGTTTGGATAATATTTAGATGGGTCATCGCGCAGGCTCGAGCACAGCAGGCTCAAACGCAAAACCGACGGCAGCCCAGACAGGGACATGAAGTGATAGAGATGGTACGACTATAAAGAATATGGTTAACCTAATCCTTACCTCCGATTCCACAGAGTGACAGCGACACAAGTAGACCAGAACCTAACACCTGGTGACGACCAGGCTATCTGTTTAAAATTTTCAGATAAAACACTCACCAAGATGGGACCGCAGTGGTGACTTCGACTCTGGGGACTCATGATACTGGGAACCTCAAGACCCACGCAAACACTGGATGATACCAATGGATTGCAGCGCACTCAGGAAATAAACAACTACATGAACTATGGAGTCTTGTTTAATTTAACGGATGGAATGTGCATCCCAGCAGCCAAGGACTGGAGCAAGGACAGGACTTATTTTAATGCATGGTTACAAGTGAATCCTAATAAGAACCAGGTATGTGTACAGTGCTCCACGGGTATAAGGAGCAGCTGCATTAAACGGAGGGATGTCAAAGGGCCCGATGAATGTACTTTCGGCATAATTTGCGCGTCTCTGGGACAGTCCCAGCAATCAGTCATCCGCAAAAAGGGAGTGGGGCTGCGTGGGTACTACGAGGAGGTGGGGGCGGCTGCAATATCATTGTATGTATGCTTCTCACCCCCTCCGACACCGCGCCCCATAAGAACCACTACATTGCCCGAGGAACTGCCTTGTCCCATAACTACTAAGGGACCAGAAAATGGGATTGTAATGTACAACGAAGGGGAATTATTGTATGATAATGTTAAACATGAAATTGTGCCTGTCCTGATCAATATTTCAGGCATCCAGATGCCGGAATACTGTACAGAACAGTCAAGGAAAATGTACAATGCATTAAGTAGAGTTGTAATGCAGCAGGCTGCTGATGCAATGGGTGCCAGTAGATTCCGAGGACAGGGGTCAGCCCCCAGGATAAAGAGGGGAATAGTTAATGATGTTGCTACCGGTTTCAATACAGGGACCTCCGTAGTAAACTCGATAGATATACAGAGGTTATTAGAGAGGGTGGAGCAAAATCAGGAAGACCAAGCCAACCTAGGAAAGGAGGGTGCCGAAATCCTGTTGGATGGCATCTCAGTCCTGGAAGCACACGCCAAAACCATCAATCACCTCATTGATAGAGAAAAAGAAGATACAGGAAAGCAAAGACAGGGGAAACTCTGTCACGCTTATGGTCTGTGGATGGTGGGACAGATCCGCCACAATCTCGACCAGATCCAACGCGGGGAAGTACCCGATTGGATAGACAGTTCACATTTGGCTCAGTTGGCTAACCAGGGGGGACACACTGGATAATTGTACTCTGAAGGGACTGACCCGAGTATACCCAGCAATTCCAGATTGACAGATGGGTAGGAATATTGGGATAGGGATAGTCCTGATGATCCCTATAGCCACGCCGGACTCAGGGCCGTTCCCCCTGTACCAACTAGAGAATATCGGAGTAATACGGGAAAATGTCTCCATACGTTACTATCTGACCACCACCTCCGCCGTTCGCCGAAACGACATACTTACCGGGATTTCCCTAACAGAATGCAAGCAAGGGGGGAGATCACAGTATGCCCTCACCCGGTATGCCGAGGTGAGCTAGACGAGTGTGGGTTTAACCGAACCGATGGGTGTGTACTAGAAATAGTACCCGCACACAGGCACTTTGCGAGAGCAGGCTACGGAGGGAAGGGAAGATACTGCGTCTCTACCAGAGCGTTCATACCAGTATAATGACCTGCAGTGCCCGATACCACAGCCGAACATTTGCTTTGCACCGCTACGACCTGTCGCGATCGGGCAAGCGCATATCACCCAGGTTAGGCGCCGGAAGCCCGAAGTTATTGATGTAACCGATCAGCTCCACGATCATTTGCAGGATTATGACGAGCCAGATCAGGTCCCTATCCCACATCTAACCGAAGTATTACGAGAATTGAGGCTCAGGGTGGGTCAATCCGTAAAGCTCTGCCACCAACTGCAAACTAAAATCAAAGTACTGGAAGAAGATATCGATGTAGACTTACAAAGTCAGAGTTGGTGGAGAAAGGTCTGGGACTGGGGAATAAATATGAACATACATTCTTGGATTGGAATAATTTCACACATACTGGTCGGGATACAATTGATCTTAGCAATAACATGGGGCATAATGGCCTGCCAGGCATGCAGACACCACGCACAGCGAAGAGGGACCAATCACCGTTCCCCGGATACCAAACAAGCCTGTCTAATAAAGGGGCAGGAGGATTTGGCCTTTGTCAATTTGATTTAAGCAACCGGGACTCCTGAAACCGCATGACTGGCCAGCACGTTGAGGCAGGGAGTACCGGGCCGTGCACAAAATCTAATAAAAGTAGGGCGGTCGATTAAAGGGGGACTAGGACTAGTCCCTTTACCGAAAGGAGGGAATTGTTGTAGGCATTAGGCACCTGCTGAATATATCTAAACTCATATAAGTTTTAAGTGCCCACATATAAAATGGCTGCCCAAGCATGATGGGTACTCAGTTAGTCAAGTAATGAACTGGGGCTGACCGGGCAATGATTGAGCAATGACCCTGTGAGGCCCACTACCGGGAATGCCTTAGCTCACTCACTTCAGACAAGATAACTATAAACTAAGGACTTCACACAGCAGAGCCCGAGGAACAGAGAAAAGGGCGGGGGGGGGGGGCCACCTCACATAACGAGGTCATTAATCAGCCCGAGTTGACAAAAAACGAACATACAGTCCCTGAGATATCAGGAGAATTCTATTGTGTTAAAGAAACCAATATGTAATCTATAATCGTTATGATTGGATTGTGTCCAGCCGAAGTGGGCTGAGTAACTGTAAAGAACTATTGGAAAACATATAAATATCGATGAGTTTCTTTGTTCGTCGGAGAGAAGTGCCTGGATCCAGTCCTGAGGCTTCCTCCCTGCTAGCGAAAATAAAGGCCGCATTGGCGTTGGAACCGACTCTGAGTGTTGAGTGATTCTTCTGAGAAAACATTCACGCTAACAGATGTCATAGCAGCGCATTTGGAAAGAGGTGACATGATAGGTCCAAGTCAGTATGGATTTGTGAAAGGGAAATCATGCTTGACAAATATTCTAGAATTTTTTGAGGATGTTTCCAGTAGAGTGGATAAGGGAGAACCAGTTAATGTGGTGTATTTGGACTTTCAGAAGGCTTTCTACAAGGTCCCACACAAGAGATTAATGTGCAAAGTTAAAGCACATGGGATTGGGGGTAGTGTGCTGACGTGGATTGAGAACTGGTTGTCAGACAGGAAGCAAAGAGTAGGAGTAAATGGGTAGTTTTCAGAATGGCAGACAGTGACTAGTGGGGTACCGCAAGGTTCTGTACTGGGGCCCCAGCTGTTTACATTGTACATTAATGATTTAGACGAGGGGATTAAATGCAGTATCTCCAAATTTGCGGATGACACTAAGTTGGGTGGCAGTGTGAGCTGCGAGGAGGATGCTGTGAGGCTGCAGAGCGACTTGGATAGGTTAGGTGAGTGGGCAAATGCATGGCAGATGAAGTATAATGTGGATAAATGTGAGGTTATCCACTTTGGTGCTAAAAACAGAGAGACAGACTATTATCTGAATGGTGACAGATTAGGAAAAGGGGAGGTGCAACGAGATCTGGGTGTCATGGTACATCAGTCATTGAAGGTTGGCATGCAGGTTAAGAAAGCAAATGGCATGTTGGCCTTCATAGCAAGGGGATTTGAGTACAGGGGCAGGGAGGTGTTGCTACAGTTGTACAGGGCCTTGGTGAGGCCGCACCTGGAGTATTGTGTACAGTTTTGGTCTCCAAACTTGAGGAAGGACATTCTTGCTATTGAGGGAGTGCAGCGAAGGTTCACCAGACTGATTCCTGGGATGGCGGGACTGACATATCAAGAAAGACTGGATCAACTGGGCTTGTATTCACTGGAGTTCAGAAGAATGAGAGGGGATCTCATATAAACGTTTAAAATTCTGACGGGTTTAGACAGGTTAGATGCAGGAAGAATGTTCCCAATGTTGGGGAAGTCCAGAACCAGGGATCACAGTCTAAGGATAAGGGGTAAGCCATTTAGGCCCGAGGTGAGGAGAAACTTCTTCACCCAGAGAGTGGTGAACCTGTGGAATTCTCTACCACAGAACGTTGTTGAGGCCAATTCACTAAATATTTTCAAAAAGGAGTTAGATGTAGTCCTTACTACTAGGGGGATCAAGGGGTATGGCGAGAAAGCAGGAATGGGGTACTGAAGTTGCATGTTCAGCCAAGAACTCATTGAATGGCAGTGCAGGCTCGAAGGGCCGAATGGCCTACTCCTGCACCTATTTTCTATGTTTCTATGAAAGGACTAATTAGCAATCTTGTTGTGTGATGCCCCTTGGGGAAGAGTGACCATAACATGGTAGAATTCTTTATTAAGATGGAGAGTGACACAGTTAATTCAGAAACTAGGGTCCTGAACTTCAGGAAAGGTAACTTCGATGGTTTTGAGGCGTGAATTGGCTAGAATAGACTGGCAAATAATACTTAAAGGGTTGACGGTGGATAGGCAATGGCAAACATTTAAAGATCACATGGATGAACTTCAGCAATTGTACATCCCTGTCTGGAGTAAAAATAAAACTGGCTCAACCATGGCTAACAAGGGAAATTAAGGATAGTGTTAAATCCAAGGAAGAGGCATATAAATTGGCCACAAAAAGCTGGGAGAAATTTAGAATTCAGCAGAGGAGGACAAAGGGTTTAATTAAGAGGGGGAAAATAGAGTACGAGAAGGAGCTTGCCGGGAACATAAAAACTGACTGCAAAAGCTTCTATATATATGTGAAGAGAAAAAGATTAGTGAAGACAAACGTAGGTCCCTTGCAGTCGGATTCAGGTGAATTTATAATGGGGAACAAAGAAATGGCAGTCCAATTGAACAAATACTTTGGTTCTGTCTTCACGAAGGAAGACACAAATAACCTTCCGGAAGTACTAGGGGACCGAGGGTCTAGTGAGAAGTAGGAACTGAAGGATATCCTTATTAGGCGGGAAATTGTGTTAGGGAAATTGATGGGATTGAAGGCCGATAAATCCCTAGTCTCCATCCCAGAGTACTTAAGGAAGTGGCCTTAGAAATAGTGGATGCATTGGTGATCATTTTCTACCAGTCTATCGACTCTGGATCAGTTCCTATGGACTGGAGGGTAGCTAATGTAACACCACTTTTTAAAAAGGGAGGGAGAGAGAAAGTGGGTAATTATAGACCGGTTAGCCTGACATCAATAGTGGGGAAAATATTGGAATCAATTATTAAGAATGAAATAGTGCATTTTGAAAGCAGTGACGGGATCGGTCCAAGTCAGCATGGACTTACGAAGGGGAAATCATGCTTGACAAATCTGGAATTTTTTGAGGATGTAACTAGTAGAGTGGACAAGGGAGAACCGGTGGATGTGGTGTATTTAGACTTTCAAAAGGCTTTTGACAAGGTCCCACACAAGAAATTGGTGTGCAAAATCAAAGCACATGGTATTGGGGGTAATATACTGACATGGATAGAGAACTGGTTGGCAGACAGGAAGCAGAGAGTCGGGATAAATGCGCCCTTTTCAGAATGGCAGGCAGTGACTAGTGGGGTACCACAGAGCTCAGTGCTGCGACCCCAGCTCTTTACAATATACATTAATGATTTAGATGAAGGAATTGAGTGTAATATTTCCAAGTTTGCAGATGACACTAAACTGGGTGGCAGTGTGAGCTGTGAGGGGGAAGCTAGGAGGTTGCAGGGTGACTTAGACAGGTTAGGTGAGTGGGCAAATGCATGGCAGATGCAATATAATGTGGATAAATGTGATGTTATCCACTTTAGGGGCAAAAACACGAAGACAGAATATTGTCTGAATGGCGGCAGATTAGGAAAAGAGGAGGTGCAACGAGACCTGGGTATCATGGTTCATCAGTCATTGAAAGTTGGCATGCAGGTACAGCAGGTGGTGAAGAAGGCAAATGGTATGTTGGCCTTCATCGCTCGGGGATTTGAGTATCGGAGCAGGGAGATCTTACTGCAGTTGTACAGGGCCTTGGTGAGGCCTCACCTTGAATAGTGTGTTCAGTTTTGGTCTCCTAATCTGCAGTGAAGGTTCACCAGACTGATCCCTGGGATGGCAGGACTGACATATGAGGAGAGACTGGATCAACTGGGCCTTTATATACTGGAGTTTAGAAGGATGAGAGGGGATCTCATAGAAAGTATAAGATTCTGACGGGTCTGGACAGGTTAGATGCGGATAGAATGTTCCCGATGTTGGGGAAGTCCCGAACCAGGGGACACAGTCTTAGGATAAGGGGTAGGTCATTTAGGACTGAGATGAGGATAAACTTCTTCACTCAGAGCGTTGTTAACCTGTGGATTTCCCTGCCACAGAGAGTTGTTGATGCCACTTCATTGGATATATTCAAGAGGGAGTTAGATATGGCCCTTACGGCTCAGGGGATCAAGGGGTATGGAGAGAAACCAGGAAAGGGATACTGAGAGAATGATCAGCCATGATCTTATTGAATGGTGGTGCAGGCTCGAAGGGCCGACTGGCCTACTCCTGCACCTATTTTCTATGTTTCTATACCTTTTCTGATGTATTGACTGGAATAAGACTGGAATCAGTTAATATTGTTAATATGTGCCTGCCTTTCTAATTTCGCTGGTGGGAAACACCACTACAGGGAGAAACATAGAAACATAGAAAATAGGTGCAGGAGTAGGCCATTCGGCCCTTCGAGAAGGGAGGAATCATGTCAACATTCATGGCAATAGGTAAATGAAAGCTGCTGGCTGGCAATGGTTTAGAAGGCAGTAATCCAATCTGGGGGTTCAGATGAAAAATTACTGCTACTAACCTAGTGACAGTTTTGCTTTCTTAAATCTTAAATATATGAAAAAAATAGTTGATGGCTGCTTCTTTTGAGAATGCTGCTTGATTGGAAGCTATCAGGCTATGATATAGAATCTTGCGCATCTAAAAATTAGTTAGGGGAAGCAATTGAAAATATTCAAACACAGATTTTCCATTTGTAATTAAAAAAATCAGTAGCTTTCATGGTTCAGTTTAGATTTATTTTATTATTTAAAGAAATGCCAGATTCTGGGGACAAATGATAAGAATGAAATGTAAGAGCTTTCCTGGTTTATTTCTTTAAACATAGAAACATAGAAAATAGGTGCAGGAGTAGGCCATTCGGCCCTTCTAGCCTGCACTGCCATTCAATGAGTTCATGGCTGAACATTCAACTTCAGTACCCCATTCCTGCTTTCTCGCCATACCCCTTGATCCCCCTAGTAGTAAGGACCTCATCTAACTCCTTTTTGAATATATTTAGTGAATTGGCCTCAACAACTTTCTGTGGTAGAGAATTCCACAGGTTCACCACTCTCTGGGTGAAGAAGTTCCTCCGCATCTCGGTCCTAAATGGCTTACCCCTTATCCTTAGACTGTGACCTCTGGTTCTGGACTTCCCCAACATTGGGAACATTCTTCCTGCATCTAACCTGTCTAACCCCGTCAGAATTTTAAATGTTTCTATGAGGTCCTCTCTCATTCTTCTGAACTCCAGTGAATACAAGCCCAGTTGATCCAGTCTTTCTTGATAGGTCAGTCCCACCATCCCAGGAATCAGTCTGGTGAACCTTCGCTGCACTCCCTCAATAGCAAGAATGTCCTTCCTCAGGTTAGGAGACCAAAACTGTACACAATACTCCAGGTGTGGCCTCACCAATGCCCTGTACAACTGTAGCAACACCTCCCTGCCCCTGTACTCAAATCCCCTTGCTATGAAGGCCAACATGCCATTTGCTTTCTTAACCGCCTGCTGCACCTGCATGCCAACCTTCAATGACTGATGTACCATGACACCCAGGTCTCTTTGCACCTCCCCTTTTCCTAATCTGTCACCATTCAGATAATAGTCTGTCTCTCTGTTTTTAGCACCAAAGTGGATAACCTCACATTTATCCACATTATACTTCATCTGCCATGCATTTGCCCACTCACCTAACCTATCCAAGTCGCTCTGCAGCCTCACAGCATCCTCCTCGCAGCTCACACTGCCACCCAACTTAGTGTCATCCGCAAATTTGGAGATACTACATTTAATCCCCTCATCTAAATCATTAATGTACAGTGTAAACAGCTGGGGCCCCAGCACAGAACCTTGCGGTACCCCACTAGTCACTGCCTGCCATTCTGAAAAGTACCCATTTACTCCTACTCTTTGCTTCCTGTCTGACAACCAGTTCTCAATCCATGTCAGTACACTACCCCCAATCCCATGTGCTCTAACTTTGCACATCAATCTCTTGTGTGGGACCTTGTCGAACGCCTTCTGAAAGTCCAAATATACCACATCAACTGGTTCTCCCTTATCCACTCTACTGGAAACATCCTCAAAAAATTCCAGAAGATTTGTCAAGCATGATTTCCCTTTCACAAATCCATGCTGACTTGGACCTATCATGTCACCTCTTTCCAAATGCACTGCTATGACATCCTTAATAATTGATTCCATCATTTTACCCACTACCGATGTCAGGCTGACCGGTCTATAATTCCCTGTTTTCTCTCTCCCTCCTTTTTTAAAAAGTGGGGTTACATTGGCTACCCTCCACTCCATAGGAACTGATCCAGAGTCAATGGAATGTTGGAAAGTGACTGTCAACGCATCCACTATTTCCAAGGCCACCTCCTTAAGTACTCTGGGATGCAGTCCATCAGGCCCTGGGGATTTATCGGCCTTCAATCCCATCAATTTCCCCAACACAATTTTCCGACTAATAAGGATTTCCCTCAGTTCCTCCTCCTTACTAGACACCCTGACCCCTTTTATAACCGGAAGGTTGTTCGTGTCCTCCTTCGTGAATACCGAACCAAAGTACTTGTTCAATTGGTCCGCCATTTCTTTGTTCCCCGTTATGACTTCCCCCGATTCTGACTGCAGCGGACCTACGGTTGTCTTTACTAACCTTTTTCTCTTTACATATCTATAGAAACTTTTGCAATCCTTCTTAATGTTCCCTGCAAGCTTCTTCTCATACTCCATTTTCCCTGCCCTAATCAAACCCTTTGTCCTCCTCTGCTGAGTTCTAAATTTCTCCCAGTCCCCAGGTTCGCTGCTATTTCTGGCCAATTTGTATGCCACTTCCTTGGCTTTAATACTATCCCTGATTTCCCTAGATAGCCACGGTTGAGCCACCTTCCCTTTTTTATTTTTATGCCAGACAGGAATGTACAATTGTTGTAGTTCATCCACGCGGTCTCTAAATGTCTGCCATTGCCCATCCACAGTCAACCCCTTAAGTATCATTCGCCAATCCATCCCAGCCAATTCACGCCACATACCTTCAAAGTTAGCCTTCTTGAAGTTCTGGACCATGGTCTCTGAATTAACTGTTTCATTCTCCATCCCAATGCAGAATTCCACCATATTATGGTCACTCTTCTCCAAGGGGCCTCGCACAACGAGATTGCTAATTAATCCTCTCTCATTACATAACACCCAGTCTAAGATGGCCTCCCCCCTAGTTGGTTCCTCGACATATTGGTCTAAAAAACCATCCCTTATGCACTCCAGAAAATCCTCCTCCACCGTATTGCTTCCAGTTTGGTTAGCCCAATCTATGTGCATATTAAAGTCACCCATTATAACTGCTGCACCTTTATTGCACGCACCCATAATTTCCTGTTTGATGCCCTCCCCAACATCACTACTACTGTTTGGAGGTCTGTACACAACTCCCACTAACGTTTTTTGCCCTTTGGTGTTCTGCAGCTCTACCCATATAGATTCCACATCATCCAAGCTAATGTCCTTCCTAACTATTGCCTTAATCTCCTCCTTAACCAGCAATGCTACCCCACCTCCTTTTCCTTTTATTCTATCCTTCCTGAATGTTGAATACCCCTGGATGTTGAGTTCCCAGCCCTGATCATCCTGGAGCCATGTCTCCGTAATCCCAATCACATCATATTTGTTAACATCTATTTGCACAGTTAATTCATCCACCTTATTGCGGATACTCCTTGCATTAAGACACAAAGCCTTTAGGCTTGTTTTTTTAAACACCCTCTGTCCTTTTAGAATTTTGCTGTACAATGGCCCTTTTTGTTCTTTGCCTTGGGTTTCTCTGCCCTCCACTTTTCCTCATCTCCTTTCTGTCTTTTGTTTTTGCCTCCTTTTTGTTTCCCTCTATCTCCCTGCATTGGTTCCCATCCCCCTGCCATATTAGTTTAACTCCTCCCCAACAGCACTAGCAAACACTCCCCCGAGGACATTGGTTCCGATTCTGCCCAGGTGCAGACCGTCTGGATTGTACTGGTCCCACCTCCCCCAGAACCGGTTCCAATGCCCCAGGAATTTGAATCCCTCCCTGCTGCACCATTGCTCAAGCCATGTATTCATCTGAGCTATCCTGCGATTCCTACTCTGACTAGCACGTGGCACTGGTAGCAATCCCGAGATTACTACTTTTGAGGTCCTACTTTTTAATTTAGCTCCTAGCTCCTTAAATTCATTTCGTAGGAACTCATCCCTTTTTTTACCTATGTCATTGGTACCAACGTGCACCACGACAACTGGCTGTTCTCCCTCCCTTTTTAGAATGTCCTGCACCTGCTCCGAGACATTCTTGACCCTTGCACCAGGGAGGCAACATACCATCCTGGAGTCTCGGTTGCGGCCGCAGAAACGCCTATCTATTCCCCTTACAATTGAATCCCCTATCACTATCGCTCGCCCACTCTTTTTCCTGCCCTCCTGTGCAACAGAGCCAGCCACGGTGCCATGAACTTGGCTGCTGCTGCCCGCTCCTGATGAGTCATCCCCCTCAACAGCACTCAAAGCAGTGTATCTGTTTTGCAGTGGGATGACCACAGGGGACCCCTGCACTACCTTCCTTGCACTACTCTTCCTGCTGGTCTTCCATTCCCTCGCTGGCTGTGGACCCTTCTCCTGCGGTAAGACCAACTCGCTACACGTGATACTCACGTCATTCTCAGCATCGTGGATGCTCCAGAGTGAATCCACCTTCAGCTCCAACTCCGCAACGCGGACCGTCAGTAGCCGGAGGTGGACACACTTCCCGCACATGTAGTCGTCAGGGACACTGGTGTTGTCCCAGTGTTCCCACATGGTACAGGAGGAGCATATCACGTGACCGAGCTGTCCTGCCATGACTTAACCCTTAGATACACTTAATTGCCGACAACAATGTTAAAAGTTACTGATTAATAAAGAAAAAGAAAAACTACTCACCAATCAGCAGCCAATCACTTACCACGTTGGCTGTGACGTCACCTTTTGATTTCTTTCTACTTCTTTTTTGACTTCTCTCAGCTGGAGCTGCACAAGTGCTGATTAATTGAGGACAACAGAAATCAGATTAGCAGAAGATAAATCTAATGAACCAAACCAATCTAATTAAACTTTCAAATCTCAATTTAACTTAATTGTAAAATGTATTAAATGTGATTTGATTTATTATGCAACCATACTGGTTTTGTCAAAAATTATGTTTTACTCAGGTGATAAATTGCAGTATCCATTACTAAAAATAAACACATTATTTTGAAATGCACTTTAAGGCCAGACTTTTTCTGTATTTGGGCAGGTCGGGGGGCGGGTGGTTGGCGTGAAGGGTCATGACCCCGTTGCTGCTTCCATCCCGCCAGCAGAACTGACTTTCCGATAATGGAGCCTATGTG